>NC_061118.1:27115708-27344850 GCF_002878395.1 Capsicum annuum | reverse complement strand
ACAACAACATGATCATCAACACCCAACAATATAGAAATCATACTTTATAATGAAAAAGAGAGTTTTTGAGATTTATGGATGAAAGGGATCCACAAATCAACTCACGCATACTATTATATAGCAAAACAAACAAGCATCAACATGGGTATGATCATATCACCACAATCAACCAAGCTTTTGTATTTTAAAGATTGATTCTTGAACTCTACGAACAAAAGAAATCCATGGATGAATACTATGCATACCTTGGAAGGGAGGTTCTTGATGATTGACGAAGGAATTTCCTTGAAATTTGATCTTCAAGCTTGATTGTGCAACCCTATTTGTTTTTCTCCTATGGTGCTCTTGGATGATGATCTTTGCGGTATTAATAGGGTTCTAATGTGTTTAGAAGCTATATATTTTGTAGGGTTAAGTTTAGGGATGTTTAAGGAGTGTTAAAAGACTTAATTACCCTCAAAATAACTCAAAACGGAGTGCTTTTGGCAGTGGAACTGACTTAGGCGGAGCCTAACCAATCACCTAAGTTTGGTTGGGCAGCACCTAACCAATCGCCTATCCTTACTATCTCTCACAAAAATGGGCATAACTTTTTGCTTGGGTATTAGATTATGGCAAAATTGGTATCGTTGGAAAGCCAATTCAATTATCTATTATTTGGTGGGTAGAAATATGCAGAAATACCATATTAACATTGAGTTATTCTCATTCAAAGATGACTCTTGCAAAATCGAACAATAAAACTTGATGGATTCAAAAACTCTTAGCTTGTATTACCTTAAGTGACTCATATGAACATGCTTAATGTATCATAAGCTATCTTATCACTAGGATACTCATTGTAAGTCATGCACTAAAATGATACTCATAGGATAGAAGGTATCATAAGCAGGAAAAATGGTTCGTCTCCTAGCTTAGAAACATACGGGGTATTACACCAAACTACTTCACTCCCTACATGGGTGAAATTTTCAAAAAAACCAAATCACCAACCTGAAACTCAAGATCCTTTCTTCTCACGTTTGTATAAGACTTTTGAAGGCTTTGGGTTGTGTTCAACCTCTACTGAATCAACTAAACTTTTTTCATCGCCTCAAACACTGAATCTGGCACTACTAAAGCAGTCTTACCTGCTTTAAACCAACCAATTGGAGATCTATATATCCTTTCATAGAGATCCTCAAACAGAACTATCTGAATACTAGAGTGATAACTATTGCTGTAGGCGAACCCAATCAATGACAAATGGTTATCCCAACTACCTTTAATGTCAATAACATATGCCCTCAACATTTCCTTTAAGGTCTGAATGATCCTCTCTTCCTGACCATCTATTTGAGGATGAAAAGTTGTACTGAGATAAACTTAGGTACCAAGACCCTTCTAAAAAGCTCTCCAAAAGTGAGAGGTAAACTGAGTACTCCTATCTAAAATGATAGATAACAGAATCCCATGAAACTTAACCAACTCTTTAAGATAAAGCCTGGCATAATCCTCAGTTAAGTACGATGTATGAACTGGCAAGAAATATGCTGATTTGGTCATTCTATCTATAATGACCCATATCAAATCATGCTAATGATGCATACGAGGCAACCCATTTACGAAATCTATGTTCACCATTTCCCACTTCCAAGTGGGAATGCTGACCTTCTGTAATGTACCACTAGGACTTTGGTGCTCAACTTTAACTTGATGACAATTTGAACATTTAGCCACAAACTCTGCAACATCCTTCTTCAGACCACTCCACCAATAAATTTCCCATAAATCATGGTAAATCTTAGTGGCTCCTAGGTGAATAGAATACCGCACACCATGCACTTCTGCAAGTATTTGTTGTCTCAACCCATCAGCAGACGAAACACATAACCTACCTTGACAATGAAGTACACCATCTCCCCCTTAGGATAAAACATCTACTTTCTGATCCCTAACTACCTCCTTTAAATTGACCAAACTAGGATCCCTATCTTGTTTTTTCTTTACTTCGACAACCAACAAAGATTTTAAACTATTCTAAACCCATACATTACCTTCAGCTGAATCAACCAACCTAACACCAAATCCAGTAAGCTGATGAACCTCACTAACTAACTTCTTGTTGACTTCCTCAACATTAGCAACACTACCCATATACAATATACTAAGGGCATCTGCCCCTACATTGGCCTTGTTTAGATGATACAACACAATTATATCATAAAATTTTAACAACTTAAGCCACCTTCTCCAATGAAGGTTCATGTCTTTCTGTGTGAACACATACTATAAACTTTTATGATCTGTGAACACATCGACCTGAACCCCATAAAGATAGTGCCTCCAAATTTTTAAGGCAAAAACAACAGCTGCCAACTCAAGATCATGGGTAGGATAATTCTTTTCATGGGGTTTAAGCTGTCTAGAGGCGTAGGATATGACCTTGACTCTATGTATTAAAACACAACCAAGACCAACTCTAGAATCATCACAGTATACAACAAACCCATTTGCGCTTTCTGCCAAGGTCAAGAATAGGGCAAAATTGAGTCTAGTCTGTAATAGGTGAAAACTCTACTCGCAAGAATCTAACCACTGAAATCTTACTTTCTTATGAGTAAATCATGAAATGAGGGATGCGATAGAAGAAATACCTTCAACAAACTGCCTGTAATAGCCAATAAAACCCAAGAAACTCCTGATATCTAATAGAGAGATGGTTCTGGATCTATTTCTCACTGCTTTGGTCTTTTGAGGGTCAACCCTAATGCCATCATTAGAAATAATATGGCCAAGGAAAGATACTGATCTTATCCAAAACTTGCACTTAATGAATATAGAAAGCAACTGATGAGCTCTAAGGGTCTGAAACACAATTTTCAGATGGTCTGTATGGTCATTCTCACTATGGGAATAGACAAGGATATCATCAATGAAAACTATGAAGAACAGGTCCAAGTACTATTTGAAAATCCTATTCATCAAGTCCATGAAAGCTACAGGGGAATTTGTTAGTCCAACAGACAACTAGAAATTCAAAGTGACAATCCGAGTTTTGAAGGTTGTCTTCAGAATGTCACATTCTCTGACTCTAAGGTGATGATATCAAGATTTGAGGTCTATCTTAGAGAAATAATTGGTACCCTACAGTTGGTCGAACAAGCCATCAATTTTAGGGAGTGGATACTTGTTCTTGATTGTGACTTTGTTAAACTGTCGGTAGCCGATACACATTCTGAGAAAACCGTCTTTTTTATGCACGAACTAGACTAGAACGCCCTATTGGGCAACACTGTCCTGATGAAATTCTCATCTAATATATCTTTTAACTGCTCCTTTATTTCCTTAAGCTTAGATGGAGCCATTCAGTAAGAGGAAATAAAGCCATCTAGAAGGAGGTCTATTCCTAAGTCTATTTCCCTCTCGAGAGAAACTCCAGGAAGATCTTCAGGGAACAAATCTGGAAATTCCCTTACTACTGGAACTTCCTAAAAACTTAGAGCCTCAGAATTTAAGCCTTTGACTCGGACAAGATAGTAAATACACCCCTTGGATATCATCCTTATTGCCTTGAGATATGAAACAATGATCCCTAAGTACTAAAGTACTACCCCTCCATTCAATGACTGGTTTTTTGGGAAACTAAAACTAAAAGACTCTACTTTTATAATCAACTGAGGCAAAGCATGAATGGAGTTAATCTATGTCGAGAATGACACAAAAATTCATCAGCTCTAGCTACACTCGATCAACTGAGGTGATTTTTTGAGATACTATGACTGGGTAATTTCTGTATACCCATCTGGCTATAATAGATTTACCCACTGTGGTAGACACTGAGAAAGTCTCTACAAATGTTTCGGGATTAACACTGAAGTCTACAGCTATGTAAAAAGTCACAAATAAAAGTGAAGCTCTGGGATCTAGTAATCCATAAACTTAGAGATGAAAGACCTGTAACGTACCCATAAACATATCAAGAGAACTTTCCTGATCATGATGAATCTGGAGTGCATACAACCTATTCTGGTGCTGCCCACTTGTAGTACTTGATGTGACACCCTGCTGAGTCAGGCGACCTGTTATAGCTGATGAAAAATTGGACTGGCCTTGCTGGAAATCACTTCTGCCCCTCTGAGCAACCATTATACACTCCCAAACCCTATGGCCTTGCTTGCCAAAACCAAAATACACATCACTATCAGCCTTACACTCTCTCTGATGATGCCTACCACATTTTCTATAGAGCAGATTAGTACAGTCATTGTTCAAACTACCCTAGGACATAGAGCCTGGCACTCTATCTCGAATGTCTTGCCTGTACTTCAGCACTAATGCACTAGCTAAAGATGGAGCTGGGGCTGAAAACTTCTGAAGGAATGAAGAACGGTTACCACCTTTAAATCTTGGCTGAGAAAAGTATGGAACGGTTAACAATTTGAATGTATTGGTATGTGAGATAAGGACTGACTGAAATGCATGAGATAACTAAGTATTAATGCATAAGCATGTAATATCTGAGAATACAAGACTAAGCATAGACATACAGAAAGACTGAATTTTGTATAACTGAATAACCAAAAATTTATATGCTTTAATCAAGCAAGCCTGATCTGTGACATACTAAATTATGACTGAGACGGTGAGAGGTATCATTTAATCAACATGCCCCAATCAGAGCTAATCAAGGTCCAACCTGTAACCCCAGTTGGAAGGGTATTAGTATCTTGCCACAGATACAACACCAATATTATGGATCCACTAGACTAATGTCTCGAAGGACCAGGGTGTCAAGCCTAAACTAATGGGTGATCCCTGAGAGAAAGTCAAGCCTAAACTTATGGGTGACCCCTTATATCTTATTTTGGCTACGTAGTTCTGGAATTCAGGGACTGCTACTAACAATTCTGTCTAACTGAAGGGGAAGCCGCCATCCCTGTATTCGCTCGGTGCTAAATCCTACTCCCAATTGAACTAACACTGGTATTGAACTTGACTAAGTTTAACTGAACATTATTTCTGATAATGCTCATCATAATTATATCAACTAAGTAAAATAATAATATTCTTGGTTTAACTGAATCATTATTGAAATATTTGAAATCATGTAAAAATACATAGGTATCGGGTGTTCAAAACCTGCTAGCACTGAATGGTCTTAAAATACAATTTTAAGGCTTAAAATTAGAGTATGAAATCATGGTTCAACGGTCCAAAAGCATAGACGTGTCATCCAACATGTGAGAATCATGAACTTAAACATGGTAATGTCTTAAAACATAGGAAAATAGCATGACGTGACTAAGATCATAACTTTATAATATAACATGAAATTCATATGAATATGGCATAAGAGATTGAAACTTAAAGCATAGTTAACCTAACTTTTCATGAAATCATTCTTGAACATAAATTAAGTCAAACAGCTAAGGAAATACAAGAATTTAATCCATATTTAATATACAAAACTCCATAATAAGAGAAAAATCAATTCTTTAGTTTAAAAGAGGGTTTTTGGGCTCTATGGGTGAAAGGACCCATAAATGAACATCCCACATACCTTAATATCTAGTTTCTTGAGGATTTCTTAAGGGTTTCTTGAACTTGGAAGCTTGAACTCTTGATTTCTTGGAGAAATAGCATCGGTTTTGTTCTTGGGAAGGAGGAGGGTTTCTAATGAGTGATTTTGAGAGAAAGGGAAAAATAATGCCCCTACGGATGCCCCAAATTGTGTTACAGACGAATTGGGTTGAGGAAAAAATACCTAATTACCCCTTAATCTCAATGACCAAGGAGCTGGACGCACAAAACATAGTGTGTCGTGACCCTCAGCAAAGTTGGAATAGCCTTGCATCACGACCCTCAGTTCGGTGGAGAAGGCCTCACGCTGTGACCTCCAATAAAGTGGGAATGGCCCTCACGCCGCGGGCCTATCATGAGGGCTTAGTATTTTAGCTATCCAAAAACCCCATGAAACCCAGCCAAAAATCTTGAAACTCTCTTGAGACATACATTTAACCACCCTAAACCTGAATCAACTCAAAAACCAACGTCTCGGGGTTGGGAAGGCGAAAATAAAAACTCATAAAGTTTAGGGGTTTTGAAAATGACTAATTCCTCCTCAATACTTAGTAAAATTTTCAAACCATGGACCCCTTAAGCAAGCAACTAAGAGTTAAATCAAGCTTAGAATACTATGGGGTATTACATTAACTAATTCCCAAAGAATTTTGTTCGAACTCCAAAAAAACAAGGGTCAAGATGGCACTTATTGCGGAAAGCCTTGACTACTAAACCTATTATCCAAACTAATACAACAAAATAAATTAATACCAAAACCCAAGGCAAGGATTCTAGAATGAAGCCAAGTCACACAATCATGCTAAAAGTGGAAATATGATCAAAGTTTCCAAACCAACTCCCAAAACCTAGTGTCATAATGTAAGAACTAACTAGTACAACTCAAGGTAAAAAATACATAAGATATCAAAAATAATAAAAACTCTGTCTCTGAATGTAAATAAAGATGTAGTCTAAATAAGAAAAGGTAGAAGTCAGCTCTGGATGCATAAATCAACTGCTACCTTAAACTGGCTCCGAGTATCACCTGAATCAACTACTATGAGGCTCACTCATACTTGGATCTACACTGAAAGGGTTTAATAGGGGTGAGTAAGTCTATTTGTACTCAGTAGGTATCATAGGTCAACTGAGTAAAGTAAAAAATAAAATATATAAACACAAACTATGGGCACATCACTAGTAGAAATTTTTCTAAACGATAGCCCACACTGTCTTCTCTAATAGTTCTACCATATACATATATCACAAATAGGTAGGCAAAAGAAACACAAGTATTCACATAGCTCAGAAACAAGTATAAAGGGATAAATTAATTAAACAAATATCAAGTCATAGACAAAATACAATCACAGATTAGACACAACATATGAAATGCAATGGAAATTGTGATGATGATGATGATAAAGAAGAAGAAGAAGAAGAATGAAGCACGAGGTCATCACACAACATCCAAATACACCTACAGAGCTCTACTTCAAAGTAAGACTCATGAGGGGATCGTCAACCCATACCAATCGGACTCAACAAAAGACATAGGACTCATGCTTTCTTTTGATGTATACATTTTGTATTTTTAAGTTTTAGTTTATTTTGGGTACATCTGTGAGGAAAAATCTATGGATTAAAGGCTTTTTTGACTTGTTTTTGGCATTTAAGGTAGGTTGTGTCTTAACTTACTTTAGGATGGGTTGGGTAGTTAATAATAATATAAAAGCATGCTATGGGTATGGGGTTTTATCATGTAAATGTGCTTAGGTGAGTTACGTGCCAGTGTGGAGGCCTATGTGAATAATATTTGGGGATTTTGAGACATATTTGCTATGTGTGACCGTGTAGAACTTATATGATATTATCAGCCTAGTATTGATATATGTATGTTTGGTTGCACTCTTTTTTGTGGAGAAAGCTTGGCTTTTGGGGTTTATGTTGTATCAATGATATTTCTTGCATGTTTCACTTGATGGTTTATGGAATTATATTGGATCATAGATGGTTGGTTGATTTGAATGGATCTTTGGCTCACATGGTTGGTATATTTGTTGTATATTGGATATCCATATTTTGGTTAGCTGTGAGCATTACAAACTCATATAAAATTCATTCATGAAACATTTTTACCACTATGAAAATACTAGAAATACTGGAAACACTGGCTCTTTCGGACAAAAAATATGACATCTTTAAAACCCTCCACCGATGGATGTACCAAAGAGAAGATATGGCTATTGTATTAGAAATGGATTGTATATACCAACATTGCCTATTTTTGAGTCGAGTTAAAAAAGGACCCCCAAAACGGGTTTAAAAAAAGAAGGGTAAATTGTAATTTTTATTTAGAAATATGTCTCCCATACTCATAGGAGTATACGGCTGAAAACCCATACAAAAATGAGTTAAAATAAGTATCAAATCAAAGAAAAATCATTTTCAAGCTTTATCGATAAAAACCCCAAAAAATTATTTTGAAAATTAAGAATTTGAAGTTGTTTTGAAGATAGGATTGAACAAATTAATTGAAATAGGTGTTTTGGAGCTTACTCAATCTTAGAAATGGAGGAAATTGCTCAAAATCACAAAATCCTAAGATCCAAGTCTAAAATTAATGAAAAGGGAAAAAGGGTGTATTAAAGTGACCTAGGCATCGGATACACGATCACTAGTTTGCTTAAGTGACTACTGCATAAGCGACCAGGTGTCGCATACATAATACGTTGCCTGAGGGAAGGTACAACATAAGCAACCAGTCATCACATACGTGAGCTTCGTAACTGCTAAAGTGGCTTATGAGATCTAAAGCAGCTCCATGACCGCTAAAGAAGCCATACCAGATATCAGGCACCAGATTTTTTCTAAGCCCAAAATAGACTTTAACTGGGTGCTCAAAATTCATTTAGAATGCATAAACGATCTATGCTACCATACAAAATTTAATACTCCAAACTTAATGAAACCATCAAAACTTTTATTCGAGATCATTATGTGTAAATGTGGGTCCCACGTCTATAATTCCATTTTTCATATAATTTATCCAATAACCCAAAATGAGGTCAAAAGCCTCGAGACTTGAACTAAGGGTTTCCCTAGCCTAAAATTAATGTTCTCAAGCTGATGGTACTGTCATAATCATTATTTGAGGTTGTCTACTAGGATTTTTGGTCCAAGACTAATTCCTTAACAATGAAAGCTCTAAAATAGAGAAATAAACCTAAAACCTAAACTATTATTCGATAATTGAACCGACAGTTCTAGAAAGTCATAAATAACTTATAGCATCTGTGTTAAGGATCAAAATGCCAAATATAGATGTAAATCGAGGAAATGGCCTAAAGGGTCATTGCGATATCTATTACTAAAAGGACGTTTATCCACAAAAGTTAGAGGATGGAGAGAGCATGAAAGCTCAAAGAGATAAGGTATTGAAACTGCATGCTCCGAGCATGACACCCTAAATAATCTCTAAGATGAAGAAATGCTTCCAAGTGATTTTTCCATAAGTACCCTTTGTTGAACCAAACTTCCTTTCTTTACTTCTCAAACAACCAAAACTCAACCTCAACAACCAACTAGCCTCCAAATGAATCAAGAATGTCTAATGTACGTAAATCCAGATTACCACATACTAATACCACATCAATACTTGTACAACCAAGTAGAAACTCATCCAAGCAAAAGGCAATCCAAAGTATAAATTACGCGAACAACTTCAATATCCAATTATAATCTTATTTTGTCTTTCCAAACCTTCCATCTACTTTGAACCACCAAAAATATCATCCTAGTCCTACTCGTGTAACTCTACCATACTAACCTCAAGGAAATAAAACTTAACCATTAAATCCACAACAACCAGTATAAGGGTAATCCGAAAGGGTGCTACTTGCAAATAAATAGTGATGACCAATGCTTGCAACCTTACTATCAATACTACAATGGGTCTGGATGGCCTGATATCCAGGATCCCAGAGGGAGAACACTGTAAATTGAATTATCTACCCTAGGACATCCCACCAACTAATAATGAAACCATGTTACACCCAACTTAAACACACTACTCCTATTGAACAGTGTAGACATGTAATTTTGCCCCTCCAAACAATCAATTTTATCTATTTTTACCTTACCATACCATACACTCTTCCCTATCTAATAACCCTTTCATAAAAGGACAAAAAATAACTAACCTAACCAAAAAATACCCATCTCATCCCCATACACTCCCCCAATACCCATACTCTACCTATGTGCCCTACCCTACCCCTTTTATATTTTTCATCCTCAATAAGAACACTAACAAATAACAGAATACTCACATAGACTCACCTCACAATTAACACACATATAGAGTTAAATACACACATATTCCCATAGTAAAACACACAAACCTCTATTTTTCCATGGATTAACAAGGATCCATGGACAAATAGATATACAAGAGACCCACAGATTCTTTTACTTTTTTCTCCCCATTTATACTATACACATACAGCTACACTAGAGTACACCTATTCAGTCACACAATACACCTATCTATATACACTCTAAACAAGTGAGTATTAGAGAGAAATAGTAAGGAAGTGAGATAAAAATAGGGACAAGTGAGAGAATGGGAGGAGTTCAAGAGAGATTTGAGTGAGAGAGATGAGAAAAAAAGGGGGTTGACTGTTCTGGCAAAGTTTTCATCGAGAAGCTCCACTACCACCTAAAATTTTATCCGTCCTCTATTTTTTATCATTGTCGATCTCATCGGAGCTCCAACAAGATGAAAATGATAAACCCAGCTCCATTTAGGTGACCCATTAACTAAATCCAACCCATTTCAGTCAATTTTGATGGAATCTCAATTGAAAAAGGACAAAAATAGAAAGGTAAATCAAAATTAGGATTGTTTATTTTTTGAGGTTCCATTTGAGATTTCAATAGTGGTTCTATTTAGAAGGATCAACTTTGATTAAAAATTAAGGTTTATTTCTCCTACTCATTTACTAATTTTATTTTGAATTATGATTGTTTTTGTAGGTATGAATGACTGGCGTGCTTAGAATGTTTGATTCTTTCTGGTGTGCATATTGTTGAGGCTTGATTTGGATTTTGAAAATCAAAGAGTGAAAGAATGAATTGACAATTGAAGAGATGGTAAATTTTAATTTGGTTGGAATTGAAAAATTGATAATAGTGAATGTGGATTTGTTTTGACTCATTGTTAGTGGTTTAATTCAAAAAAAATATTGATGTTGTTGAATGCGATAGTATCATGCTAGGTCAAAATGGGTAGGCAAACGTTAGGTTGGGTATGCAAAATTTAGGGATTGTGGATTATTGAATATTTGTGGAATGGTATTGTTTTATCGCATATGGAATAATTGTACTTATTTAACCGGGGAGTGCCCAAGGTTATTTGTATTGTTTGTCTAGGGAATGCCCCGAGTGAGTTGCATTCGAAGATGGTGCATGATTAAGACCCAAAATATCGGGTGGAGTTTAGTCTAGGACTAGTTTAGAATAGGGTTTACATTTCTGCTTTTTTCTAATTTCGGTCTGGACATTTTTATGTTTTGATTTTTTGTTTGATTTGCTTATTTATTTGTTTTATATGTTTTGTTAGTTTATTCACTTCATAGGGTCATACTAGCCGATATAGTTCATGGAGCGACCGTGGTTGAACCACAGGACCGAGGGGCGCCAACACCTTCGCCTTAGTCAACAGAATTCCTTAACTAGAATTTCTATTTGTGGACCAGTTTTAAGAGTCAAAAATTATTTTGAGAAAAAAAAGAATTTCCAAAGGTGACTTGGCACACCAAATTTATTTCAAGTGGAAAATTTGCATTTAAATGTAAAAAATCCTTTTCGAAACAAAATTTTATTTTAAGTCACTTTGATAAATAAAAACCCTTACAAACTTAAAATCAATTTCTTTTTATTTAAAAAAGGTATGACAGCTCTGGCGACTCTACTGGGGAATTTTTAGAATTAGAGCTTCATCATTGAGTTGTATCGAGTTGGTATGAAACTATAGATGTATAGACATTTTGTGTGTGGTATTGTTTGTGTTATTTTTATCATTGTTGCATGCTTATGTGCTATGTATTTATAGGTTTTTCTTATGTGTTACCTCTTTATATTTGGCATCATATGTATTACTCTGAGTCATTCTTTCGCGACAAGTCCCATAGTACTCGCTATTTTACATGAGTATTTGTTGAGTTACCTTGTTTTAGGAGGAGGAGCTATCGGCTGGTATGGAGTAGGCGGAAAGTGATCGTAACTACTATCGACCATACACTCCCCTGAACATCCTTGTTAGTTGAACCTTAGTGTAGGTCATTCTTTAGGTCATTCTTATTTGCATCATGCTGAGACCTAGCGAGACCCGCATGGTCCTTTGTAGGAGACTCGCCACTAAAACATCCCTTCATGCTAATTATTGCATATCTGAGGGTAATGGGGTAATTTGATGGACTGATTTGGGTAAGCATGTGCTAGAATTAAGGGGGGGAAAGAGTCGTAAGTTTTAGGAGTTCTTTATGACTTTTGTTTTCTACAATCAAAATTTTAAAAAGATTTTTTTACCTTTTGCACGTTTTTCTCAAAAATCAAATGTTCAAAAAGATTTCCATTTGTTCCTTTAGCATGTAATCCTAACTCAAAGATTGAAAAAAAAATCAATAGGAGCTTTTTATAAAAGTAAATTCAAAAAATATGGTTGAAGTTTTGTACATTTCATATAACGGAAATGACAAAAAGATTTTCCTTTAAGTGTTGTCATGTTTTACAGCGTTGAAAATTCAAAAAAAATTCAAAAAAAAATTTTCATAGTTATCAGTGTCATTTTTCTGTGAAGTTTCAAATCAAAAAGTCAAAAAAGATTTCATTAGCGTGTTTACTTGTTTGTTTTGGTCATGCCTCAAGGAGGGATCTTGTCAGTTGCTTAAAATCTTTAACTATCCAATCTAGATGAAATCCACACACTTAATTCTCCTCTTTCGGTAGTGAGATACGTAGGCAGCCCTTCTAGGGTTCGATGATCTTATTTAAAAATCCAAAAATAATTTCTTTGCGCTTCATTTAGAGTAGGTGTTTCATATACGCCTTGAAAAGAAAAAAATACAAATAAGACTTTTTTTTCTTTAATAACTTTTAGGTTTCATTTACATATGAATTTCAAAATCAAAAATGCAAAAAGATTTTTCTTTGGTGATCACAGGCTTCATTTTTAATAAGGGATTCTGGGTTAAAATATTCAGAAATGATTTTTGCTTAACTTCTTGTAAAAATTGTTCAAAAATTTAAAAAAAAGAGAAAGAGAGTTTTGTTGGACCTTTTGTGGCCAAACTTCATGATCTATGTACACCTGATTTACCTCTCTCGGGAATGAGATACGGAGCCGCCCTTCATGGATTCGGTGATCTTTCAGGAATAGAAAATATAAGAAATGTGAGGTTTTTGAAATTGATGTTAAAATAACGCATTTGTTACTTCTATTTCTTCAGTTAGTTTAAGGTGGTTGGTTTGTAGCATTCGTCCTAGTCACCAATGTTACACCAAGTCCAAGAGAAAGTTAACTATGGCCAACAAGGAGATCGAGGTTGTTATCACTGATCAGACAAGGAGTTCAAGGAATGAGAATTTAGGACCTAATGAAGAGATTTTAAAATTAAGGTAGCAGATGATAGAAATGCATAGAGTGTGGGCTAACGGGTTGCCTTCTCCTCCAGTTCCTGTGGATAATCCGGAAAATCCTTCTGGCTTACCTCCAGTGTCACATGAACAACTTCCTATTTTTGTTGACACGCCACAACATGCACCGGGGTTTACTCTGGGGCAATACTATCCCAATACTTCCAATATTAATTTCCTCAATCCTCAATACAAAACTTCCACATACTCAGCTCCACCTATTGTTAATACTTCTACACCCCTACCCCTACCTGCAGCTCTTACTTTTGATGGTCATCCAACTGTTGTGCCTCCCACTCTGTCAGAGATCCTATATTTAATGTTTTTGGTGATTAGTATTAAGCTCTTGAGCCCACATTTAAGTTAACTGGTCCTTATGGCTACACACACCAGCCTGAATTTTCTCTTAATGCTGAGAAGCCTGTTATGACAGAAGAACAAGAGAAAATGACTAGATAGGTGAAAAGTTTGGGACTGGCCATAAAGAACTTCCAAGGACTTGGTGGGTACAAAAGTGTTTCATATAAAGACTTATGCATGTTTCCGTGTTAACCTTCCTCTTGGTTTTAAGATGCTAAAGTTTGAGAAGTATGATAGACACAGTGATCCCGTAGCATAATTTAGACATTATTGTAACCAACTAAGAGGTGCTGGAGGGAAGCAAGAATTACTCATGGCTTATTTTGGTAAAGGTTTTTCAGTTCTAGCTTTGAAATGGTTTGTTGATCAAGACATCGATAAGTGGAATAGTTGGGATGACTTGGCTAATGAATTCGTGCAACAATTTCAATACAATGTTGAATTAATTCCTGATGAGAAATCCCTAACTAATATGAAAAAAAGAGTACTGAAAGTTTCAGGGAGTGTGTGATCAGATGGCATGAACAAGTTGCTAGGGTGAAACCATGAAAGAAAGAAAGATAGTGAAGGTTTTTATTCAAGAGCAGGATGAAACATATTATTAGAACCTGTTACCTGCACTAGGCAAGCCATTTATTAAGGTTCTTAAAATAGGAGAGAAGATAGAGGGTGGAATTAAGATCAGTTGTATTGTGAATTTTGCAGCATTGAAAGAAACTACTCAAGCAATTCAAAAGAGTTTATGAAATATTAAAAGGAAGAAGAATAAGGAAGATGTAGCTTCCATTATAGCTGGACAACAGGCACGTCCAAGAGGACCACATCGCCATTACCCTCAGGCTCAAGACCAAGTTCATACCCAAGTTCTATAATAACTCCCAAAATCCATTATACTCTATTCCCCCATGTCCATATCTAGTATATAGTGCACAACCATCTATTCAACCCTTTTTTTTTACCCATAATGGCGCACACCAACTCCTCATCATCCTCCAAATCCACAAACATATCAAAGCCCTTCTAGACATGATTTTTGATCCAAACCAAATAATGAAATAAGACAGAAACCAAGAGATTATTTCACACTAATTGGAGAGTTGTATGCCAATTTATTCCATAGATTGGTACAGTCAGGCATAATCACTTCTCTTCTTGGTTGCACTCCTGACCCATATTTTAGAAATTTTAATCCTTATGTACGATATGCATATCATTCTAATATTTAGGGTTATAGTATTAAAGATTGTCATGCTTTGAAAAGAGAAATAAGAAGATGATTCAAGATAAATCAATTATGGTGCAAAACATTAACAGTGGAGAAAGATCTAGTCATGCTTATGTGCAAACCAATGGCTAAGATGTTAAGCTTAGAAATTGAGAAGACAATGTTCTTCTTACCAGGAACGGGTTTTGGTAGTTTATTCTCTGTTAGTCGAATTATTTCAGGGTTGTAGTTTGGAATCTATCTTATTTTATCCCTCTGTCATTTATGTTCAAACCCTTCTATCTTTGTTTTCAGCTAGATGGACTATCCCTTTTTATTCTGCATTTTAATATGTGTTGTTTGTTTGTTTTCTTTATACAATACATTTATGTTGGTTCTAGTGATATAGCATGCTGGCAAAATTTTTAACTAGATCATAAAATTCATTTTAATCATGAAACTTTGAATAAGAACATTAAGTGTTGAAAAGAGCATTTGAGAAAATAGATAGAGTGTTTAGACATTGTTGACCAAGTTGAAGCCTAGCTAGAATAAACTAAGGCAATCATTTTGAGGATCACAAGAATAACCTGTCATCAATTGAATGGTATACATCTCAAAAATTTTTAATTGGATTAAACAGTGGACGCACAATATCCTGTCAAGAGAAAAAAAGAAATTTTGCACCACTAAAGCATGAGTCGTCCAACATGAGTTGTGTACAAATATGGAGTCGTACGTTTAACAAGTGCAAAATAAGTCATTCACCTTCTCTGCTAAAGTTAGTGATGTGAAAAAGATGGTATAAGTGATATTCATCTTTTATTCTTAAATTGCATGCTTTGTACTTGCATTTTTAAGGATTCATATGATGACGACATTTCATTCTGCTATCCAAACATTGTGCCATCCTTTTTTACCCTATTTAAGCTCTAGTTTTATTTTCTTTCTTACCCCTCTTTTGAAATCAAGATAGAGTCAGCAAAGTTTAAAAGAAAAAGTTTCGATCAAAAGAACAACGTTTGAAAATTTTCAAAAAAAGAGAAAAAATATGTCCAAAAAGAAAAAAAGAGAAGTTTCAAGAAAATTAGAGTCAGAAAAAGTCCCAAAGAGAAAAGAGTTAATAAAAGAGAAAAAAAAGAAAAGAAATCAGAATCAAGCAAAAGAACAAGTTTTCTGAACTACGTTTTACCTGATTCTCATCTTTCGGGAGCGAGATATGTAAACAACCCTACTCTAGATTTAGTCACACCGAATAAACAATTTTGAATTACCCAGTTAAAGAAACTGGGGCTTGGGTTAATTTCTATTGTTTGAGTCAATTTCAAAAGTTGTAAGTCTCACCCCACTTCACTATTCGTTTGGGCCTCATGCCATCCTTTCTTTCTAACCCTATCTGAAAGTCAAATTACAACCAAAGAAACACCTGTATATCAATCTTGGAGAATGTTAAGGTTAAGCATGCAATGGACATAATGATGCATTATGGAAACTACTTGTCTTCCTTAGCATAAGGAATCAGGAGAGAAATAAAATGAGAGTTTTATTGGGAAAAACCCCTCATGGGCACCGTAAGATGATTTTGAGTTGAAAAGAAAGAAAATAAGAGAGTCTTATAGGTGAAAACCCTCACTATCACCATAAGACAATTGTGAGTTAAGAGAAATAAAAATGAGAAAGACTAATTGGTGAAAACCCTCATGGGCACCATAAGGCGATGTTGAGCTAAGAGAAATAAAAATGAGAGAGTCTCATTGGAGAAAGTCCTCACAGGCACTGAGATTGTAATAAATGAGAATAAGATAGTCACATTGGTGAAAACCCTCACAGACACCATAGGGTAATGGTGAGCAGAGAGAAAGAAAATGAGATAGACTTGTTGGTGAAAACCCTTCAAAGCGTCACTAGACAAATGAGGTCTCTGAATATAATTGGCCCAAGGAAGTAACTCAGTTTCAGGTTCATTAACTCAACAACAATTGATGAAAATTTTGGATAGAAAGATCAGACAACTTAATAAAAAATGCATGTCATAATTATTAGAGTTGACTGTCATTTTCAGATAAATTTTTCTTTTCTCTATTTCAAATGGTGCATTGTCTTTTCTTTGTTCTCTATATTCCTATTTTTGTTTTCTTGAGTCAATTATCCAAATGGAAAATCATTGTCATTTTTCCTGTGTCTTTCAGTCCAAACAAGTGAAAATTTTTTTTAAAAACTGGCTACCAACTTCTTCAATTGCACAAAGCAAGAAAAAAGGCCAGCACATGAAAGAGACATGATTGTGAGCCAAAATAAGGCATGCAGAAAATTTTATCAACAGACAAGTCTAGGGGATTCATGGAAATATCAAGGTTAAAAGGATTTGTCTAACGAACATAACAAAAGCAGAGATATTGTATTTGTTTCAGAGTCACTCTTAATAATCTGAGTTTGGATCAATGATGCAGCAAGTCAATGACATATGCTCATGATTGGAAGTAAGATTAAATATGACAAGTTTAATACCCCTTATTTCTATCTATCTTTGATTCATCCCTAAAACATCAAAGATCTTACTTCATATATGAATACCAAATTTGACCAAATTCTACACTCAGGCGAAGAGTTAGAGCCATTTTAGTAAGGCAGTGTACCACCTGGTACTTTAGCATGTCGCGAAGCCAGCCAAAATGGTAATCGTCTAAATCCAGTGAGCCTCTATGATTAGGGCGCATCGCGCCAAGGCTCAATTTCAGAATTATCAAATTTCAGTGCACAATGTGATTTTCACCACGTCGTGCCAGTGTGAAAAAATTAAGATTTTTGTTCAGGTTCTGTTATTTAAATTTCAGGGACCATTTAGTAATTTCCTTAAATCCCCAATCAGTCTATACACGGGATTTAAACCCTTAATAGTCAAAATTTCTCATTTATTTTCACTATTCCTCAAGAACAAAAGCATTCTCTCTCAAAGATAGAAAATCCTAGCCCCCAAGTCCAAAAGCAATATCAAGAATCCCTCCAAGAGTCTTCCAGAACTTCAAGAATCTAGATTTTCAGGTCTGTTAGATGTTGATTCTTGGGTTATTCCATCCAAGAAGTTCAAGAATCCTTTCAAAATTCAAAGATTATATATTTATGAGTTTTCACGATTCATGTGAATTGAAATTGAAGTTCATATTGTTATTAAGTTTTAATTCATGTTTTGTTTACAAAGTTCCGAGTTTTGATCCTAGTATGTGATGTTTATGGGAAATTTATGATAAACCCCTTCAAGATGCATGTTGATTGGTGTAACCATGTTAATTAGGTGTATTGAATGAAGTATGCTCCCCATATGTTCGATAAAATGCTTATGTGAAGGAAATAGAGTCATTATAGCATGTTGAAAAGAAATCCCCAATTGTGTATAAGTTAATGCATGCCAAGTGTTTGTGGAAAGGCCTTAGTGAATGAATTATGATATGTTGCATGCATTCCTACTCATGTGCATTCCTTATTGAATAATTATGAGATAATAGTATACATTTCCTATACATTTATAGGTTTAAGACTTCTAAGAGCTTGAAGATATGCTTCATTGATTGTGTTGCTCTGATAGCCTATTGCCATGTTATGTATGAGTTGTCCTGTTTTGTATTATTTATGTTATCGAGTCTTGGGGGTATTAATACCCAATAAATTAGCTGCTTGTCTAGAGCCAGTGTCAGTTTCATGATAATCTCAGTCATGCCATGATTAGTAGTACTCTCAGTCAGATATAGAACTTAGGAAATCTCAGTAACCTCAGTATCAGTAGCATCCCAGCTTCAGTTCAAAAATTGATTCAGAATTCAGTAACTTCCGTCAGCCAACGGAACTCAGTGAATTCAGTTTACCTTAGTCAAATAAGTACGATCAGTAACAGTTCAGTCAAGCCTAGTATGAATTAGTAAATCAGTTCAGTGTCTTTTAGTTGGAAGTAGGATTCAGCACCGAGCGAACCTAGGGATGGGGGCTTACCCATTAGATAGGACTAAGATCCCTAGAAGTAATCCCTAAGTTCCAGAACTACATAGCCAACATAGTTTATTAGATGTCACCCATTAGATAGGACTGGCATACTCAGGGATCACCCACTAGTACAGGATTGATCTCAGGGGTCACCCGCTAGATTAAGAATGACTTCATAGTAGTTTTCTTTACCCGTGTCACGGTACTGACACCCTTCCAACTAGGGTTACAGGTTAGACCCCACTAGTTCATATTTGAGGCATGCTAGTTAGATGACTACCTCTCACATTCTCAGTTTCAAAATTCATCTCAGTAAAAGAACTTATCTTAGTAGCACAGATTCAGGATTGTTAGATACAGTCACTCAATAGTATTATCAATGGATTTAGAGATCACTCGCTAGATAGGACTGATCTCAAATTTAGTCAAGCAGTATCAGTATTAGTACCATTAGATTCAGAGATCACCCACTAGATAGGACTGATCTCAAATTTAGCCAAGCAGTATCAGTATTAGTACCGTTAGATTCATAGATCACCCGCTAGATAGGACTGATCTTAGATTCAGTTAATCATCTTCATTAGCAGTATATTCAGAGATCACCTACTAGATAGGACTAATCTCAACCTCAATCAATCAAATATCAGTATCAGTAGACTTAGTTATCAGAAGTCGAGTTAGTAGAATTCAGTATTTAGTATTTCCATGACTTCAGTTATAGTTTATACATTCATACATGTATCCTCATTTAGTAGTCTCATGATATTTAGTTAGTATTATTCATATATGTAAAACCTTACATTCAGCCTTACCTCATCTAGCATACCAGTATATTCTCACATACTGACGCATACTTTTATCTTGCGCTATGGTGTCTTATACCAAAGGTTCAGAAGCACGAGATCCAAAGTACCCTTAGCAGTTTAGGTTTGTCCAACAGCAGTAGACTTAGCAGTGAGTCCTCATCATTCGAGGATGTTCCTTATTTTATTATTGCATTATATTTAGTATTTCAGTAAATAGAGTTAGTTGGGGGACTGTCCCATCAACTCCTTATTCAAACAGTTTAGAGTCTTTTTCATACTAGAGTATTTTCAGAAAGTTGTTTTAGTTTTGGTATTGTTAAACTTTATTTAGTTATTATTTAAGATTTGAACCTTATGGCAAGATTTTGCCAGTTTTTCACATTTTTATAGTATATTATGCAGTGCTCAGTTACAGATATCAATTATGGGTTAGCTTGTGGTCCTTCGGGGTCATGAGCATCATGTAGCGTTTTGGGTACCAGATTCGGGGCGTTACAACAAGTACAAGAGCAATTGCCACAACAGCTAAAGCTACAAACCATCCACCATGTTTTTAAACTCACAAGTTTTCTTTGTATAAAATAGGAACATATGTTACCTTCAAATCAAGGATTTCAGAGCCTAAACATCAAAGGCTGTAATTTCTCACTTTTACAAATGCAAGAGGCAATGTTGCTGCACAGGTTTGGTAATCAAAACCATGGTAAAAACTCTTAATCCAATACCCCTTGGAGACACACTTTCTTGTTTAGGTATTTCAGTATCATTTGTTTGGTGATGCATTTCCTAAATTAAACCTTCACTTCTCAATGTATTTCCTAACACACTTCTAGAAGCTTTTAGTTAACCTATTTGAAATTTGCTTCTTTGTTTGGGTGTTTCAAATGGCGTTTGTTATGTGATGCATTCCTAACTTGAAACTTCACACCTAGAAGCTGGACTTTCTAGTTGAGTCCTTGCATTTTGTTCTAGAAGACACACTTTCTAGTTGAGTCATTTTAGTTAACCCCTAGGAGATGCACTTCCTTGTTTGTATGTTTCAATTGTCGTTTGTTAGGTGATTCACTTCCTAACTTAAGCCTTGAATCCTATAAGATGCACTTACTAGTAGAGTCATTACACTTGACCCTTAAGACACACACTTCCTTGTTTGGGTAATTCTGGTCTCTCTTGTTAGGTGGTTCACTTCCTAACTTAAGCCTTGACTCCTAGAAGATGCACTTTCGAGTAGATCCATTCTACTTAACCCTTAGGAGACAAACTTCCTTGTTTGGGTATTCAAATTTCGCTTGTTAGGTAGTGCACTTCATAACTTAAGCCTTAATTCCTAGAAGATGCACTCTCTAGTTAAATTAATTCACTTAATCCCTAGGAGACGCACTTCCTTGTTTGGGTGTTTCAAGTTTTATTTTTCGAGTGATGTACTCCCTAACATGAACCTTCACTTCTAGAAGCCTCACTTTCTAGTTGAGTCCTTCCATGTAACCCTTAGAAGACATGCCTCCTTATCCTTAAGAGATGAATTTATTAATCAGAGTCTTGATTCACCTTTGCATTACACATTTTACAAGTAGTTATCATTGAGTTTGACACCCACAAAATCTTTCTAATGATAAATTGGGGCAAAAATTTAATTCGTGTTATTTAGAACTTCACTTTAGAACCCTCCTAGAAAATAGGACTCTATTTTTCTGAAAAATGGAATCTTTCATTATCATAATCTTTGTTTGGGATAATTTTTGTTCTAGTTTAAATGTTGATTTTAGGACTCCAACCAGAGAATAGGGTGATGAAATTGTAAGTTGGGAGCCTGGCCGGAGAACAGGGTGATAAAATGGAAAGTCAGGAGCCCGCCAAGAGAACAGGATAAGGAAATTGCAAGTTGGGAGTCCGCTCAAAGAATAGGATAAGGAAATTACAAGTAGGGAAACCTCTTGGAGAATAGGGTGATGAAATTGAAAGTTGAGAGCCCACCTAGAGTATACAATGAGGAAATTGCAAGTCAGGAGTCTACCTGTAGAATAGGATGATGAAATTTGTATGTCGTGAGACCGCCTGGAGAACACGATGATGAAATTAAAAGTCAGGAGCCCCCCTGGAGAACAGTGAGATGAAATTTCAAGCTAAGATCCCACCTAGAGAATAGGGTGACGAAATTGAAATTCAACAAAGTGAAAAACAACAAGTCGAGAGCCCGTCTGAAGAACAAGGTGAAGAAATTGAAAGTCAAGCAACAAAGTGAAGAAATTAAAAGTCAAGAAACAAGGTGAAGAAATTAAAAGTACATAGATTGAAGAAACGCCAAGTCATGAGTCTGCCTGGAGAACAGGGTGAAGAAATTGAAATCTACGAAATAAAGTGAAGAATTTATATGTCAAGAGCCCACCTGGAGAATAGGGTGAGGATTTTCAAATTCAGGTTCAAATTCAGAAGTACCACTGAAAGAACATGGTCAATTTTTGAGTTCATCTCCAACATTAAATTTTGTATGAAGAATGAATCTATTCTCAAGTTAACCCAAAGAAGATCTGACCTTTTGTCATTTTTTAAAGCATCAGAGACTCAAGTCAAGAGTCAAAAGAAGCTGCATAGATAGGAATTTTGTAATTTTAGTTATCTTTTTAACTTGTAATTTTCATTTTTAATGTAATGATAAAGTCACAGACCAAAACCTCGACAGGGTCTCACTCAACTCTCCAACTCAGTATAGTCCCTCTCCTAGTCAACCCTAGAACTACATGTGACTTGAATCCCATATAACTTGGGATAGGTAGGATGCCCAAAGTCAAGACTCGGTTGCCCTCCTTTCTTTTGTTTCTTCTTTTTGAATAATGGTCGGGTCAAAATCTTGTCTCATTGCCAACTTC
This sequence comes from Capsicum annuum, assembly GCF_002878395.1. Taxonomy (NCBI): domain Eukaryota; kingdom Viridiplantae; phylum Streptophyta; class Magnoliopsida; order Solanales; family Solanaceae; genus Capsicum; species Capsicum annuum. The sequence goes on along the minus strand of NC_061118.1, from coordinate 27,322,396 downwards.
TTTGTCTTCAAACACTTTGTGTTCACAAACAAAGAGGGGCGTGATGTAGACATGTAATTTTTTCCTTCCAAAAATCAATTTTATTCATTTTTACCTTACCTTACCATACACCATTCCCTATACAATAAATCTTTCATAAGAGGACCAAAAATAACTAACCTCACTAAAAATATACCTACTTCATCCCCACACACTCCCCACTTTACCCACACCTTACCAATGTGCCCTACCCTACCCCTTTCACATTTTTCATCCTTAATAACAAAACTAACAAATAACATAATACTCAGATATACTCACCTCACAATTAACACACACACGGTGATAAATACATACATACTCTCTTAGTAAAACACACATAAACCTCCATTTTTGATGGATTAACAAGGATCCACGCACAAATAGCAAAATAAGAGACCCACAGATTTTTCTATTTTTTATCCCCATTATAGTCTACACACACACACATAGATACACTAGCGCACATCAATTCACACACATAACACACCAATCTATATAAACTACACACAAGGGAGAATTAGAGAGAAAAAGCGAAGAAGTTAGATATAAATGGGGACAAACGAGAGAACGGAGGAGTTTGAGAGAGATTTTAGTAAGAAAGGAGAGAAAAAATAGGGGTTAACTGGTCTAGCAAAGTTTTCATTGGGAAATGCACTATCACCCAAAATTTTATCCGTCCTTCATTTTCATCATTGTCGAGCTCGCCGGGGCTCTGGCTAGATAAAAATGGTGAACCCAACTCCATTTTGGCAACCTAATAACTAAATCAGACCCATTTCAGTCCTTTCTGATGGATTCCTACCGAAAAATGACCAAAATAGAAAAAGGTAAATCGAAACTCGGATTGTTCTTTTGGTGAGGTTCCATTTGAGATTTCGGTTGCAGTTCTACTTAGAAGTATCATCTTTAATTAAAAATTGAGGTCTATTTCTCCTACTCATTCTCTATTTTCATTCCTAATTTTAATTATTTTTATGGGTATGAATGACCAGCGTGCTTAGCTTGTTTGATTCTTTGTGGTGTGTATGTTGTTGATGCTTGATTTGGATTTTAAAAATTGAAAATGGAAAGAATGAATTGACAACCAAAGAGTTGGTAAATTTTAATTGGGGTGGAATTAAAAAAATATGGATTTATTTTGATTCATTGTTAGTGGTTTAGATCGGAACAAATATAGATATTTTTGAATATGATAGTATCATGTTAGGTGAAAATGGGTAGGTAAACGGTAGGATTGGTAGGCAAAATTTAGGGCTTGTGGATTGTTGAATGTTTGAAATGTTTGTGGAATAGTTTTGTTTTATCGCATTTGGAACAATTGTACTCATTTGACCAAGGAATGCTCAGAGGTCATTTGTATGGTTTATTAGGGGAATGCCCCAGTGAGTTGCACTCAAAGATGGTGCATGATCAAGACCTAAAACGTCGGGTGGAGCTTAGTCTAAGACTAGTTTAGAATATTATTTACATTTCTGCTTGTTTCTATTTTTGGGATTGTATAATTCGGACTGGACATTATTTTGTTTGAATTTTTTTTTTGTTTTATGTGTTTTGTTAAATTATTCACGTCAGACAATCCGATATAGTTCAAGGAGAGACTGTGATTGAACCACGGGACTGAGGGGTGCCTAACACCTTCCCCTTAGTCGACAGAATCCCTTTGCTGGAATCTCTGCTTGTAGACCAGTTTTAAGAGTCAAAAATTATTTTAAGAAAAAATATTTCCAAAGTTGACTTGGCACACCAGATTTATGACAACTGGGGACTCTGAGTTCAAATGTAAAAAATCCTTTTCAAAATGAAATTTCATTTTTAGTCACTTTGATAAATAAAAACCCTTTCAAACTTAAAATAAATTTCTTTTTGGTATTAGGAAAAGGGTGTGAAAAGTAGATAATCGAAACTACAATAAAACTAAAAACTAGGGTCAAGAGCGGAAGAAACTATCATCAAGTGCCAACGGGCAATCATGCAAACATCAATCAACCACAACCAATTTGAACTAAAGAAAACCGAAATGATAGCTAAAGAGTAGGCTTAGCCAGCCTATAAATAAAACCCTAACTAAGAGAAATCTGAAAATAAAAGTTTAATATAGCTCTACAAATCCCAACTGAAATATCAACACCAAGGTTGAACCTCTAGATCTAAACTATCCAATCAACCCCTACATTAACACCAAGACCACTATCGAGAGAAGAACTTGTCAAATCAAAAGAATGGATCCCAAGCTGGTCAACCTTAGAAACGAGCTATGAAGAAGGATAAAAAATGCTAAAATCTTAGCAAACCAAAGGGAAATCCCTAGAATCTCAAACTCAGAAATGGGCAATGTAACCAAATTGCCAACTCTAGAATCATAACAAAACAAAGTAAGGGCAACCGACCTTTATTTCCACAACCCACTCAACAACCGATCTAGCTTCTCTAATAGAAGAGGAAAATGACCAAGCTCACCTCACTACAAGAGAGGAAATCATCCAATCAAGATTGCCGCCTAGGTTAACGAATAGGAACCACGAGGAAGAAAATTCTTGTTATATAATGGTAGTCTAGTCGTCTACAAAGAAAGGATCGATCAATGTCAAACAATGGCAATAATAACAATAGTAATAGAGACATCCGTATAAAGATTAGGTGGTACCTAAAATGAAAATCAATGAAAAGTACCACTCCACGTCCATACGAAGGCCACTGTACCAAGGTAAGTTGGACTCAAACTCAAGTGCTACACCTCTAAGGAAATATCAATATTGGTTCACTCTATCCACTACTAAAAGAAATCATCTACGTAGGTAGTCACATAATCATGAACCCCCACACCATAGCACACAATAATTTAATATAAACCAACCAAGGTATATAATCATTAATAGGTAAGAAAATCCTAATACACTCAAATGACAATATAAAAGTAGGAAATAAAAGGTGTAACTATCACAGTGAAATTTAAATTCACGTGACTGACGTGCCCAAAGGGGTATGAATCTGAGCATGTCTAAGCTTAAACTGAGCATCTAAATCATCAATCGAGGTACTAAGTGCTCTACTTCTAACTAAATATGCCACAACACCATGAGACTAATCTAGATGAGTTGAATAACTAATAATCTCATATCGGGGACACTCTCTGGACCAGTGATTGATCTCTCTATAATCATAGAAAATCCTTGAAACCCAAACCTAGTGAGAAACACAAGTTGACACTAACTAGATGACCAACCGACACCGGGGACACACCCTACTGAAATGATCATATTCTCTACAACCATAACATACCTCAAGAACTCTGGGCTGGCAGGTAACATATGTTATCTCTGTTTGAAAAACTAAATTATTTTTAGGGAACTCACTTGACAAATCTCTAATCTCATCACGACTACAGCAAGCTCCTAAAATATGCGAAGGTATTGCACCCATTGATCCAAAGTAGTCGCAACAACCTAAACACCCATAACGAATACTCAACAAGGTCTTGTAAGAACTCTGCCCATTGTGACAACCATGAATGATCTAAGAGCCACCTATATCTTGAGACATAAATTATGTAAAACTAACAGGCTACAGGTGGAGCTGATTACCGTTAGAAGGATCCTCACTCTTGGACGAAATACTAATAACATTGTACTAATAACATGGACTCTTACTTCTACCTTCATAAGTCCTAATGCACATTTTCTCTATGGCCTTTGCATGAAAAATAGCCTGAGGGAAAGAAAACCCAGCTATATCAAATGCTCCAACCCCAAATAGAGCGATAGAGCTAATCCCCTAATAAATCCCTGCACCATCTCATACTTTAAAAGATATGACATAAGGGTATGTCTTGCATACTCAAGAAACCCAATCCCATACTCTAAAACTAACAAAGAACCTTGCTGAACACCAATAAACCCAACTCAAGCTCACGAACTGCTTGATGTACTAGACTTCATCTCTAGCTGTAAGGTATCCACCAAAAGGCTCAAAATCCCTAATTTTGAATCTTGAAAGGTTGAAGCTATCAAAAATCCTACCAAATCTTAGGTTGGCCCCAAATCCTTAAGTTGGCTCTAAAAATCTTTAATGTCCATCTCTATCACACTCCCTAGTATGACGTTGCGCTAAAGCTCTTGAAACACATGATAAAATATCATATGTATCTATCAACAACCTCATATCATCTATCTAAAATAGGATAGAGTTAAGGAATATAATTGAGGTTCATAGAAATGCAGACATACGACAATGATTCAGGAATAAAATTTCCTAAGAAATGCCCTGTGGACTCCAAAAGATAGGATATAGACATCTCCGCACTGATCTATAAGACTATACGAGACACTTTTCTTTTGTACCAAGAAATTAATAAACCTAGGCTCTAATACCAATTTGTCATGACCCAATTTCTCATGTCATGATAGCACCTATTATAATCCACCAGTAGGTAAGCTAACCTATAGTCTAAAATAGATGTAAAGGACAATCAAGAAAAATGAATGAAGATAATAGAATAAACATGATAAAAGATTAATACATATAAGATAGTTTAAGAATTTGGTGGAATCAGTGCAAGAGCATCTAATACAATAAGAGTACAAGGTCGAATACTAAATTAATATACATGTACAACCTATATCTGACTACAATATAGAGATTAGACTAAATAAATAAGAGAAAGTAGTAATGCTTTGAACATTAGGAGCTCAGCCCCAATCTATGGTCCATAACTTCTCCACATGATGTAGACAATAACAGTGAGAGCCTGTACTATGATCTGCAGGTTGCAGAAGTGTAGTATGAGTTCACACATGTGTTACTTAGTAAGAAACTATCAATTTAGCTATAAAATAACACAAAAATAAATAACATACAGAGCATAAACATAAACTATAGGCAACTATTTAGGTAGTTAAACACAATTAGGCTAAAAAGGCAATAAGGATAAACTATCCTATTCTAGTTGTATTTAAGAACTAAAGCACTATATGGTATATCACTAGCCAACATACAAAGAGAGAGTAGAAAAAGGAAATCTAGTAGTGTACAAGGCCAAGGAATGAATATACAATATGAATAAATGAGGAAAGAGAGATATATACGGTGATACCATAGCTAGATATATGTGTGTGTATATATATACAACTTCAGGTAGTCAATCTAACCTCTCAAGGCCTCCTAATAAAGTAGGAACTAGTGTCGGCATAATCAGGGTCCCTAATCATAATTTCTAATCATGAGATAATTATCCATATTATAATAGCTGTGAAAAAAAAGTCAGAATCATACCTCAAATCTTGGTATCAGTCCATAATCAGCCTTCCATGAACTAACCGTAATAATAACAATACAATAATCAGCTAGTCTGGATAAATAAAACCTTAATCGGGCCCCATAAACTATAAGGTTCAGCCAACACACGGCAAACTGCAAACAACACTCATAACTTATACCTATGCAACACTCATAAAGGTTTATAGATATAGGAACCAAACAACATAATGATGATAGATAATGCGCGCACATGAATGAATGCAAAACTAAATCCATAATATAATAACCGATCTAATCACCATAACGTACCTAGTGCATACATCTCCTCCAACTCAATGGCTTACAAAGATAGGACCTACAATGACCTCTCTTCTCCAATGCTATGGCTTATAGATGAAGGGGCCCTTGGGGGTTTGAGAGTACCTATACACTGACCTAGTTTCGATCTAGGATTTCTAATCATCATTATCATCATCAATATACTCATTCTAGTATTAGAGAGATGTATATAAAACAGATGTACGGACATAAATCATTGATAAAAATGTAAGTATGTACATCTATTACCCATAGTCAACTCTAGAACTAAATTGTCATAATATAGTAGAAAGGGTCGAAATCTCTCACGATCGAAGTAAATAGTAGTGGTAAAACCATGGAATGGAATATATCGGTCAAATTTCTAAAAAATTATTTTTAGTTCCAAAAGCTCATAAATTATCCATTAAGGTGGTACGATTCCCATTATGAAAGAATCCGCCTAAAAAGTAAAAAGTGGAAATAAATTCCTTTTGAAGAAAATAGTAATATAACCAAGATTTAGTTGGAGTCGTACTACTAAATGAGGATGAGTGTACCATAATCTATACAGGTCATAACCAATATCAAAATAATATAATCATAATCATTCGAGCGTCCATAGACTAAACCATGTCCTTTAAAGATAAAAAACTCACCTGGAGTCCAACTTGTATGTAATCACAGCCTAGGTCCTAATAGTACATAACCATCATAATAGCAATCCTATAAATCGAAAACTATGATCTAATCAACTGAGTCATGTAATAAACCTTATTCTAAAGGATACTAAGCGTTGACTCTAGTAAACATGCATATAATCTAGAGTGATAGGCTTCTATTGCTATAACACGTATTTCATCTTAAGGGTCGACTCACCCTTTTATTCAAAACTCATAAATTAGGCTAATTCATGGTATCCTAACCACAATTATATCATATTATCCTTACCTAGAATGTAATATATATCATACACTATCTCATGAAGAAGAGTAGACCAAAGCCTACCTTAAAGATGAACCGCAAGCCCTTGAATCATCCACAGCTGTCTGTCTTTGCTCTACGATCACAAAATGATGCCACTCAAATAAAATACTAATTTACATATTATTAGAAGTAAAATGATACCCATATTGATATATAAAGGGTCAGGTCAAAATTTAAGTCAAGAATAAACCTGTGGGGCATATACATAGAATAAAAAATATAATCCATCATGAGGTCCCTCGAAGGCAAGGAATATGTTCTCAAAATTTTAGTACAAAAGGTACATAAATATGGGCCTAAGTCAGCCCTAAAGTTAGGAATTTATGACCTAATTTATAAGAATTTACAATGAAATAAGATAGAAATTGATGGAAAAAATATGGGAAATGACCAAGGAGTGTTATGCTAACTTACCTTAGCTTTAATGTATGATTCCCTACTTTTTCCTCTCTTGAAGCTCTCAAAGTAGCATAAAAATATTGAGGAAAATGATACAAAATTGGGTAAAAAAGGGGTACTTAACATCCTCTAGGTTTTGCTAAGTTGTTCGCTTAAGCGGCTACCGCTTAAGCTGTAATGACCTAATTTTCTGGAATCAAAATGTCACACGGTGCTCATGATCCAGAAGGACCACAAGCCAACCCTCTACTGATATCTGTACCTGAACACTGCATAATATAGATAATAAATACAGAAACTATCCATAAGGTTCAAAACATCTAAAAATACTTAAAATTGAAAAATGAATATTGATACATCATTCTGAAAAGCCTTTAAACTGTCTGAACTATGGAGTTAATGGGACATGTCCCCAACTAACTTTGTCTACTGAAAATAAAAAAACTCTGATACAATAATGATAAAAGGATAATCCTCGAATGAAGAGGACTCACTACTACGTCTCTAGCTGCTGACTGGAACTGAACTGCTAAGGGTACTCTGGATCTCGTGCCTCTAAACCTATGGTGTCAAATAAAACACCATAGTACAAATGCATCAGTATGGGAATATACCGAGTATGAATATGAGGTAAGGCTAAATGCAAGGGCTTATGCATGAACAATTACTTAACTGGATAATCATGAGAGTACTGAATGAGAACACTTGCGTGAATGCACGAACCATAACTAAAATCATCGTGACTTAAAATACTGAAACTCGGATACTACTTTACTACCATCAGAACTCGCTACTAATGGCTGAGATACTGAACACTGAATTATCTAATACTGATAATTGAGTACTGGAGTTGAGATCAGTCTTATCTAGCGAGTGATCTCGAAAATTGATGATACTGAAACTGATTAACTGAATCTACTCATATCAATGACTGAATTCTGAGATTTTTACTATCGACTGACTGCATCAGAGATCAAACCTCTCTAACGAATGATTCCAGAATCTATTATCAATGATAAGAAATGATCATGTCCGAATCTAACAACAAGAATACTCAACTGAATCTGAGACTAAGATCAAGCCCAGCTGATGGGTGATCTCTTAATTTGATAACAAGAATACTCAACTGAATCTGAGACTGAGATCAAGCCTATCTGATGGGTGATCTCTAGATCTGATAACAAAAATACTCAACTGAATCTGAGATTGAGATCAAGCCTATCTAACGGGTGCTCTCGGGATCTGATAATGAGATTACTCAACTAAATATGAGACTGAGATCAAGCCTATCTGATGGGTGATCTCTAGATTTGATAATGAGATTACTCAATTGAATATAAGACTGAGATCAAGCCTATCTGATGGGTGATCTCGGGATCTGATAATGAGATTACTCAACTGAATATGAGACTGAGATCAAGCCTATCTGGCTATGCAATTCTGGAGTTCAGGAATTGCTCCTAACGACTCTGCCTCTCTGACGAGGAGCCATCATCCCTGCCCTCGCTCGGTTCTTGCTCCTACTCCCAACTGAAAGACTCTGAGTTGATTTGTAACTTAACACAAACTAAGCTGAATCTAATACTGATCATATTTCTTGAATGATCTAACTGAGTTAAGCTGAATTCACTTGGTTTTGTATCTGACGAAATACTACTGAATCTCGTTATCTGACTGAACGACACTGAGCTCAGGATAGATTACTTAAATACTACTGAGGACTGAACTGAACACTTAAATACTACTAGATCTGAGCTGAGTATAGAACTGAGGCTAGATTCCTAGTGACACTGAGACTATGGAGATTACTAAGATTACTTAAGTTTTGTATCTGTATGAGAGTACAAAGTTCTATAACTCATTGAGTTCTGAGAATCAAGGCTTGACTGAGATTATCGTGAAAACTGACATGGGCTCTAAAGTGCAGCTAAATTATTGGGTATAAATACCCCCAGGACTTGATAACATAAAAGTAAGGCATAACAATTCTTGAATTATCAAGACCATGGACATTTGTTCACCAGCACAATCACTACAGCATCTCTTCAAGCATTTGGGAATCATAAACACGTGATAGTATAGGGAGACATGCTATTGGCTCATAGTCCATTCAACAAGATCTTGCATCAAACAGTTAGCATGTATTAAAGTCTTAGCATATATCAAAGAGCACATAATTGCGGAATTTCATGCTATCATATCACAATTCATTCACTAAGGCTTTTCAACAAACACTTGGCATGCATGGGCTTGCACACAATTGGGGATTTCTAACCAACATGCTAAAATGGCTCTAATTCCTTCACATAAGCACTTTATCAAACATATAGTGAGCATGCTTTGCTTATTCAACAATTTCTACACCTAATTGACATGAACACATCACTTAACAAACAACTTGAAGAGGGTTTATCATGAACATCACATGAATATCACATACTAAGGTCAAAGTTTGAAAACTTTGTAAACAAACATGAATCACAACTCAATAATAGCATGAACATCAATTTCAAATCACATGAATCATGAAAACTCATAAACATAAAAGCTTTGAAATTTAGAAAAGGGTTCTTGAGCTTCTTGGATGAAAGGGACCCAAGAATCAACATCTGCATACCTTAGAAAAACTCTTTCTTGAAAGCCCTTGGAGAGATTCTTGATTTTTTTATTTCTCTTGAAAAAGAAGAAGAAGGAAGGGTTTTGATTTTGTAGAAACCCTTGCTCTTGTTCTTCAAGAGAATCGAGAGAAAACAATGATATTTTGGGTGAAATGAGGCCAAATCCCGTGCTAAGGAGTATATATAGAGGTTGGGAAAAGACCATTTTCGCCCTTGGAATTAAACTGAAAAATCCCAATTTAACATGTTGGCATAACACGCCATAATCGTGCCAGCTCACTGGAAATTAGACAATTGGGAAACTGCTTGATGGAGCGACGCGGTGGAAATCGCGTTGCCACCTTGGTTGCAAACTGGAAAGGCACTGCGATGCTGTGGAATCGCGTTAGTGCACTGGAAATTGACAATTTTGAAATTAAGCCTTGGTACGACACACCAGAATCTCGGAGGCTCACTAGATTTTGACGATTGCCATTTTGGCTGGCTCTGTGATGAGCTAAAGTGCCAGGTGGCACACTGTCTCACTAAAATAGCTCTAACTCATTGCCCAAGTGTTGGATTTGGGCAAATTTAGTATCGACGGAAATCTTATTCAATTTTCTACATGAAAAAAGTTGATATTAGGGAAATTCTATATGGTTCAAAATAATTCTCACTTGGTAAGACACCTCTCTCCCTTTTAGGGCTGGATTAATACTTTACTGAACACGCTCTAAGTCTCAGACTATGAGAGAATTTTGTGGGGTCTTACATAAGCGGTACAAGATCGCTTAAACAGTACAAGCCCGTTAAAACAGTCATGCACCAGGGTTGCAGGTACCGCTAAAGCGGACTATAGACCGATAAAGTAGGGCTTGCTTAAGCGGTCCCTTACCACAAAAGCAGACCCCGACCAAATGGTCGAGGCCTCTAAAAATTAGATAATGGGTGATAAAATGGTTATACCAGATATCACACATCGAATTTTTGCTAAGTCCAAAATGGACATCAATCACGTGCTCGGGATTCGTTTAGAACCTGATGCTCACAAACAAACTATGTTGTCGTACCAAATTAGACATTTTAGAATCAATGGAACCATTGAATATTTCATTTGAGATCGTTACGACTCAACATGGGGACCACACCTATAGTTTTATTTTCTATATAATCCACCCACCCAATCATCCAAAATGAGTCCAGAAGCCTCAGGACCTAAACCAAGGGTGACCCTAGTCTAAAATCAATGTTTCAAAGCTGATGGTGCTAATGGAATTAACACCTGAGGTATTGTACTATGAGTTTTGGTCTGAGACTAATTTCATAACAGTAAAAGCTTTAAAATAGGAAAATAAAACTAAAACCTAAACAAACTGTCCAATAACTGAATCGATCATTCTGGCAAGTCATAAATGACTTGTAGCAGTTGTTGGAAGGCACGAAACATCAATAATATGCACAAATTAAGGAACTCACCTAAGGTCTTATTACAACACTCTACATAGGCCCCCTACCACTACTTGGCATCCCCTTGCAGTTGGAAAGTCACGAACAATGCCATATTATTTCACAATCCCCAATTTGTGTAGCAACTCATAGAAATTAAAGATGAACTCAAATGCATTTTTAGTCTCAACACCATAAAATTAAGGAGGTTTCATTTTTATGAACTTAGTCAATAACCGATGTTCGGTACTAATCATAATGGGGCCTACGACAGGATGGGGGAATACATCAGTCCCCGAAGCCTCATCCATCATAGGAGCTAAAGTGGCAATGGGATAAGCACCCAAAGCCTATAAAGTTGGCATATTGGGAGTGGCTTCAGTACCATCCAACCCACTCCAAAAATATAGGATTGTTTAATAACCTCAAAATACATCGAAGGAAGGACTGCACCTCTAACCGGTATTGCTACCTCTATTTCCATACTGTCCTCATCTACTACCTCAATCTTCTTAAAATGATCCTAGGGAAGGGGAGGTGATATTGACCTCTGACAAAAATGGCCATCTACTGCCTGAGCTCCACCGCTGAATTGGTATTACTCTCTGTCTCTCTTTCCTTTCTCCTACCCAACCTCAACCCCATCCATAAATAGTCAATTCTGTTGTTAGAGTTGGGGCTACTTCTCTTTCTCTATTCGCTCTAGTTTTCACCATTTGTGGACAAAGGAATTAAGAAAATTAAATACCAATCTGGATCGTCAAATACAAATGGGAATCAAGTTATAGCACAAAAGAAGAAATAAAGTATAGTTTCTGAAAGTCTAATATCCTCACAAAAAAAGTCTCTGAACCATTCTGTGAGACTCAATTGAACCTATTTTGGTACGATGTGAACAAAGAAACTAGGTCTTTAATACCATCTTTAAGTGACCCAAACCCATTATGAGTGGTACCCACACAAACCCTTTGATGGGACAACAAACTAACCCCATAAAATATCCAACACTTCGCTGAAAATTAGCAACTAAACCAATCTCATTAACAAAACCAATATTCAATATCTTAAAAGAAGTGTAAAAATAAAATATACAGAACAAACCATCCCCTAGAATATGAAATTCATCATACAAAAACTCAAATAAATGTCAAAAAAGGGGTATACTGTGAGGCCCCACAAAGTTCCCTCGTAGTTTGAGTCATAGGGTGTGTCGAGTGAGGCATGATTCTGGCCCTAAAAGATTGAGAAGTTGCTTCCTAAGTGAGTAACATGTTAACTATATATAATTTCCCTAATTTCTACTTTTGTCACATGGGAAATCTGATAAGCTTTCCATCAATATAAGATTTACCTAAATCCGACACTCGGGTAAGAAGTTATGGCTAATTTAAGCTTTAGTCATAAAAGTGCATCATTTAACTGCTTGGTGTGTCCCGGAGAGGGTTGATTTGGCAATTGTCAATTTCCAGTGGAACCCCACGATAGTGGCGTATCGCGGAGGAGTCTCAGGTCCCAAACAGTGGGAAAACATGATGGCTCCACGTCGCATAGGCTACCAATTCCCCAATTGTCAAATTTCAGTGAGCCACCGTGATAAGTGGTGCATCACGGAGGCCAATGAAATCAGGTTCCAGTTTAATTTTTCCAGTTTCGCATAGATGTTGAAAAGGGCACTTTGGACCTTTTCCAAGCCTATAAAATCATGGAAACACTAAATCAAAGCTATTTACAAGCATCTTATGAGGTTTTTCTCAAGTTTTCTCTCAACATAATCCCTAAGTATCCAAAACCTCTTCCAAGAACCTCAAGAATCCACCATGTATTTCCTAAATTGAGTCAGGATTCAAGGTTCCCAAGTCAAGGACCTCAAGATTCCTTATTCTAGAGCACGAATAGAGTTCCAAAAGTGAGAGTTCATCAAAAGCTTCTAATTCAAGGTATGTGGGGGTTTTGAACAAGGGTAACCCTTTCACCCTTGTGCCCAAAAGGCTATTTACATCATGAAATTGATGTAATTCTTGAAATATATAAGGTTTTTACATGAATTTGAATTGGGGTTTTCACCTATTATTATTGAATGCACTATATTGATATTTCCCATGAATTAAGAGTCAAGTGGCATGATTTCTACATGTTTTCTTGAGTATTTACAGATGGGTATAAACCCCATGATTTTACTCCTTAATAAGCTAATATTGCATTGTTGAGATATTGAAGCATATGGCTATATTGAGATTTTGAGGTAATTTGCTGAAATTCCCAGATTTCCACATGAATTATGAATCTATATGCTATATATTATGCTTTTGATAAGCTTTAACTTGAGATTTAATTATGGGTTAGTAAGCCCTATTTGAGACTTGTGAAATTATGAACTCTTGTTCTATGAGCACCCACGTTTTAATTATTTTGAGATGATTGAGAAATGAATTGACCTAATGGTCCTTGAGCTTTGAAATCCACTTCACTATATGAGATTATCGATTTAATTATTGGGTTTGTGGTGAACCATGTGATTATTCTAAAAGTGGATTTCTTATGAGATGAGCGCAGATAATCTAAAGGGAGTAGTATTTAGCACTGAGTGGGTAAGATACTATGGTTTATACCCCCAAAACTATGTGCCACCGTAGGTTGGGCCTGAGGCCGAGTTTATTATGATTATGATTGGGCCCGAGGCTGAGTTTCATTTAGTGATCACTAGACCTAGGTTATACTCCCTGGCAAGAGTATGACACTCCTCCCTAACGTAGGGTCTCTTCCTTAGGATGAAAAAATGTTGGACTCCGTGTAGCTCGCATGGATTATATCAGTTACGAGAACCTCCCTTGACATTTAGACTTCGAGATCAAATACTTATTTTCCTTCCTTATAAGCTATTTTCCTAAATGGTTAAATTGCAAAGATATTTCCGCAACTAAAGTATTTTCTTGATGTGAGTTATTTCCTAAATGAAAGCATATACCCATGTTATAGTACTTTTTATAAAGCTTTGAGATAAGTTGTTTCCATAAACTAGAATGCCTTTCCATTTGAGATAGAATGATTTCCCTAAAGCTTGAGATGAGATATTTTCCTAAAGTGAATGAAATGCCTTCAAATATGTTTTCAAGTTATATGATTCTGAATTCCAAGTATATGAGTTCTAAATAGTTATGAAATGTTTAGCATTGAAGAAGTTTTACTCTCCATGAGACTTATGCATGAGTTGAAAGTATTGTTTAAAGTCCCTTAGCCTTTGGATATTGAGAATAAGAGAAATTTTTGAAATTTGAGATTAAACAATGATGACTCACGAGATTTGTGTTACATGCTCCATTCTACATGACTTGTGAGCTTTATATTTTATACTTGTTCAAGCCATGTGAGTCGTCTCATAATGCATACATGATTTGATTAAAGAAGATTGTTAATATTTTATTCATATGCATTCACCCCCGCATAATCAGTACATTCCAAGTAATGATCCACATATATGTTTATGTGCTACATTGTGTCATAATGTAGGTTTAGGTGCTCAGTTCCAGCCTCGCCCGTGATTCTTCAAGTACCTTGCCTACGTTTTCTACAGTGGTGAGTCCTCATAATTCAAGGACCGATCTTCAGATATTTACCGTACTTGAGAGATTGTTTTATCTTCAGTTCATTTCGAGTAAGTTGGGGACCTGTCCCAATGGCTCTTTAGATTGTGATTTGTAGAGGCTTGTCAGACTAGTGTCAGAGTTGTGATGTGTCGAGGGTTCAATATTATTGCTTTGTTGAGATTTTCCTATATTGTGGTTTTATGGACTGAGTATATTTTCCATATTTCCTTTCATGTGATATGACTATGCTAGTGTAGAGTCCATTCTTATCTTGAATTGAGTGTCATTGGTAGAAACCGTCTCTAAGGGTTAGCTTGGGGCTACTCGTAGCCTTAGGCACCATATGACATCCCGGGAGACGATTTTGGGTTGTTACATATGCGACCCCAAAACCAAAGTAATATCTAAGTCTGAGATAATGGACCAGAAAAAAAGTGAAGAACGCATGGTAGCCTGAAAGATATAGCTCACCATTGGGTTCAAATATATTCTAACTCAAAGTTGAGGTCTCGAAATATTCACTAGAATATACTCTGCACTCAACACAAAGAAGAGCATGTCTAGTATTGACACACAAGAAATAATGGTATACTTGTGAGGTCATTGGTCCATCCAAAATGAGAAATATAAACATAACTATAATGTAGTACAACAAGGAATCCATGAACACCTGTCATGCAACATTAAATCAAGTTAACATTTAACCTTATTCATCAGCATCATAAAATTTAGTCAATATGAGTCAACGTGG
Source organism: Capsicum annuum (assembly GCF_002878395.1). NCBI lineage: Eukaryota > Viridiplantae > Streptophyta > Magnoliopsida > Solanales > Solanaceae > Capsicum > Capsicum annuum. The sequence goes on along the minus strand of NC_061118.1, from coordinate 27,307,061 downwards.
ATATTAATTCATATCAACTATGACTACAAAAAAAACTCCAAGTCAACAATCCATGACTCAACAATTACACCACAATGTCCCTATTACACAAGTGAACTGACAACGAAGTGTTATGCCACAACTTGGAACTCAAGGGTTCAATAAAGTATAACAAAAGAAATTATCATGCATCCTAGTTTACATAAAGAACCCACCCTTAGCAATTAAGCAGATAAACCCGGTTCACTCAAGGAACCAACATAATATTAATAATGCTAAAGCCTAGGTCACTCAAGGAATTAATACAATGAAGAAAACACATAATCACCTAATCACTCAAGGAACCGTCACACTCACCTGTAACTTGTACGGACATTCTAAGTGTCTTATGTTTGCCCTCTATCCATGACCTTCAAAGGACAAGCTATTATCCATGTACCAAATCCTAGAAATCAAATGTCTTCCAACCTTATACCAGACAATCCTTGGAAGATATAAAAATAATGGTATATCTTAGAATAATAATAGATATCACAACAATTACAACGATAATGAATGCAAAAACAACACTTATAACAACCAACAAGCTTTACATATAAGTTCATTGCATGTGATTAACACTTAGGATATCAAATAGTCATTCACTTTCCTTGAACATGCATTATGCAAGTAATACTAAGGAATAGCTAATATGCACACATAAATCAAGTTAGGTTTCAACTACATTAAACCATTATCTACCTCAATCTAAGACTAAAATGCTTTACTAAACCTAGGTTTTCCTTTTCTTGCTACCTCAGCTTTATTGTAGTCTAATAATTGGAATATAACACACATCAACCCAATGACCTAAAATATTGATGAGTATAACCTAATCCCGAAGCCAAAGCCAATTTTATGATCATTCCTTCGATTCTTGGGTTTTCATTCCATAAATTAACCTTAAATCTAGCAATTTCATAGTTACATTAGTGAATTGTAGTCATGTAAAAGCAAATAATCAACCTTTAACTAAAATCCAAAGGTTCTACACTCAGTTTACCCCTTTTTACCAAAAAATTCAGCTAGGTCATGTTAACCCTCCCCAAGACCAATACACTAGTGATCCTAGTGACATAAATTAAACTAGAGCCTAATGGTGTCGGTTATCTCAAGTACGACCAGGACCGGAGACCATCCTCTATACCCAATACAACTAACCAATATACAACCCATGTCGAATGAATTTCAAACATATAACAATATAGAGTATTAAAACTTCAATGACTTTAGGATAAGTCTAGAACAGAGACCAACCTAGCCAAGTGATACCGTCTAAACCAAACCAAAAGCAAATGTCAAGAGAATTGTAAAAGCATAAGATATACCACAACATGAAATGGGCCTTCCGAAAAGTTGAAGCTCACTACTTTAGTCTGACTCAAGTTATCCTCGAATCACCAAGTCACTGAGCAGGAGGTGTGATAGTATGGTCGATTCCTATATCGCATGGGGATACATCGCTCGAATATGGGTTAGTGGGTAAACTCTTGCCTATAGTTAGGAGTAACGATAAAATAATACCATTATTCAAAACCAAAGTAAATAACCCTATCTAATCACATACATATATGAATATATACCATGACAAAAAAGGGAATCGAGATTAGAATACATTTAAGACTTAAACCTGGGTTGTGTAGCTTTACCATCACAATCCACCCATGGGCTATATGGGTCCAGTGTTACCCCTAGACTGGCCCAGTTCTTGTAACCGTACGAACTGGAGATACCATAGGTGGCCAGGGATTCCTTTGTACCGTTCGACATCTATGATACATCTATACGCGTATATACTTAGGGGATTCCCCTATACCACATAAGTACGTGGTCATCAAAACCAATCCTCATGTCAGGAAATATGAGTTTCCAGTGTCAACCTTTAAGACTCACACCTTCGCGGCTTGCTATCACAACCCCCATTATTGCCTAATTAAAACCTTTAGCTCATAACCAAACCACCAATTCCAAGGGTTAATTATTAAGGCATTAATTAATGGTATCGTCATACCAACTATATCTTGCAAGCAGTGCCATTAGCCAACACTTGGGAATTCCCATGTACCCCATAGACTCCACTATAAAAATCACTTGGAGGATTCCCATGTACCCCACAAGGTTTTCAAAACCAAAGCCATGGATACAAAGGCCTTTCCAAACTATTTAAAACCAACCAAACCAATTTAAGTTCCATTACCATATTATCCAATGCAAAGATTTCAATAAAAGTCAAACTACGTGACAAAATCATTCACATTGGCATCTTATCAAACATGTTGAGGACATATGGTTTCCAAAAACAAAAGCAAGAATCAATTGACCATTCCCATGCAACCACATGTTAAAATCACTATTATAACATAAAAACCATAATAAAAACATGGGAAAACATTATCCAACCAAGAACAACCAAAACCCCCAACATATATTTCAAAATCTAAACAATACAAAAATAATAACATAAAAACATGATTTTGGTTGAACTAACAATGAGGGAGGAGTAACATGCCTGAGTTATGAAGATTCACGGAGAGATTTTGATCCTTAATCCTCTAGATGACCACCTTGAAGAAACCCTAGCCCAATCTGCTTGAGAGATTGTTAAAGCGAGTTTAGAAAGTATTTTTAATATTTTAAACGTTCGTTGAGTGAGTATAACGAGTAAGACAACACGATTTTCCCACAAGTATTTCCTCATTGCAGAAAGCCAGCCATTCGTCATCTTATCTTGAACGAGCATCGTCATCCCCATCACTTCCTCATCCTCAACCTCTAGAGAAGTGGAAGAGACTTCTTTGTCCTTCTTATTTTGACTTTTGCTCCGACTTCTTCTCATCTAAGCATTTGCTTCGGACTACAAAAGCTTGAAGTGTTCAAAGTATGACCAATTAGGATTATAAGACATAGGTCTGAAGGGCTTGGGGTGGGAATTGTCCAAAATGCCCTCAGCTTAAAAGTTGTAAAAGACTTGAGGAAGGGTATGATTAGACCCCTCTACTCATACCTACATCATAAGAGTAGTACCTTCCACTCGTACCTTAATCAGAAAGTTGGACACCACATTATGTCCAACCTACGACTCCCTTACCTAACTCGTACCATACTATACAACTAATACCCTTTATGTCATACCCTAAGCAGAAACATCTAGGCTAGACACTGGACAACATACGGTTTGGACCCTACCTCTCGTATCATGTACATAGGACTTGAATGATGTCTTCTCATACCAAGAATAAAAATTATAAAATATCACACTGACCAATATACGACTAGGGTCCTATACCTGTACCCACACCATACGAGTCAGGGTGTAAGTCATATGATGATTTGAAGGCTCAACACTAAGGAAATTTTCCAGGGCCCAAACCCAGGGTGTTTTAATTCTCTCCCACATGGATCATTTCTCCTTGAATGATGAAACAAGGTAGTATAAGCACGATTAAACCCCCAAACATCTCTACTCTTACCTTTAACTAAGTTAGAGAACAAATATGCCAAAGGAATCTTCGATCTACCTTTAACAAAGACAGAAAACAAAGACTTTAAGAATACATACACACCTTAAGAACGATTATCCAAAACGGAGAGTAAGAATGAGCAGTCAGTCCCCTTCATCTCCCAATAGATCTCCTTTATAAGAAACCAATGCATCTAATATCCTAAAATAGGACCACACTCTCCACAAGTGTTCATCATGAAGACAACACTCCTCCATCTCAACCCCTCCCCCAACTTCCCCAACGAACACATAACTCAAGGTCCTGAATTTAACAATACATACATCCCATGCTAAAGACTAATCGGGTGTTATAGGTGCTAGTGAAAACCATGGGACCCTATACTTTACATTACTCCAATAATACTACCTCGTCTATAACTTTAATTAAGAAACCTCAGGTCTTAATCAAGGAGCTATAACTGCATAACATAATGGGTAGGTATCTATCAACCCCTAACATTCAAGCCTGCCTCTCTACCCTCACATTATGGATCTCTCACCTAAGATATAGAATTTTAATTACTATTATAAAGTTTTTCACCATACCTCCCCTCTCTAACTATTTTATAGGACAAAGTTCTTCTTATTCTTATATCTACTCTTATAACATTAGCTGCAGTAGTCACCCTAAAATTTCACAACCAAGGACGTGTACTTGCTCATCCTAAAACATTACTACATTTCCACAACCACTACCACCCTAACATAAGAAGGGTCATTGAGGAACTAAAGTACAAACATTAAGAATAGGGGAGGTTACTTCTTAATTACAACTCATATTTGTCATTCTACTCAAGACGAGACCTGCAAAATGAAACACGACACATTAGGCATGAGGTACTCCACAGCAACCACCTAGGTTATAAATAAAAGATCATTCTGATATAAGCATATCATAGCGCAAGTCTTTAAGGCTGGGCACCAGGAGAAACACGACTGCATATATCATGGGTAACATAACATAAATCCAAGATTCATACTTAGGGAACAATGCGAGAATTGTCGCTTGAAAATACTATTTCTTGGAACTAGGCATGACATGAGACATGAACATACGGATCATGAGTGTAATGACATAGATCTTGAAAACTTGGAAGTTTGAATTTCTAAGAACCATTATTGCCTTTGGTTTAGGGGCTGAAGTATGAACATACGCGGTATGCAAAATATGAACCTTAGGTATAAGCGCTATTAGAATGCGTGCAACACTAGTAGAGTTCCCTCTTAACCAAAATAGTAGGGAATCACTAGAATAGGAGTAAATTCACCCAGACTTTCCCTTTGAAGTCCATCGCTAGGAGAAAATTTAAGATTATCCCTCGATCTCTATCTTACTACACCTATAAGCACAACACTCTACTCTAAAGGGTATCACCAGAGATATGCACTAGGGATACTCGACTCTCTTATCCTTAAAACCTCATCTATTCGGATGCTACCTAGAGTTCAACATAGTCTTAGAAACTCCATGCCCTAACCCATTCAATGACTTAGCCCCCAATCCATCAGCTCAACCAGGACCAATGGCCTATATGTAATAATTTCCCTACTCCTGTATCCCCTGAGTCATCAACCTTATCTCTTTTTCATACCCCACTAGTCCTACCAATCTACCCCTATAACTCTCGCCTTGATACCATCGATCTAACATACTCCTTTGACTAAATCAATATCTAGGGTTTAAACTTAGTGTTTATTAATAATAACGTAGTACTAATAAAGTACCCTATGTAAAATATACATATATGGTCCACCCCACAAGGAGGTCACCCCCATTTTCTTATTCACCCATCGATAACCTATACATACCCAAAGAAAACTATCCCTCTTATGTAAAAACAAATGGAAGCACCCTATGAAGACACACTAGGGCGGACAAACCCTTATCAAAAGAATACTTTGGTTGTTCCTTAAGCTTCTTCAACTCGACAGGAGTTATTCTACAAAGAGGGAATAGAAATAGGATGAGTGTCCAGAATAAGATCAATCCAAACTCAGTTTTCTTATCGGGACACCAAGAAGGTCATCAGGGAAAACCTAGGGAATTTCATTCACTACCAGGATAAAATGCAAAGAAGGACCCTCTAAGTTAGAATATTTAACCCATACTAGATGATAGAGATACCTTTTGGAGATTAACCTCTAAGATCTAAGATATAATATGAACTTCCCCTTAGGATCTAGGGAACCACCCTCTCACTCAATAACTAGATCATCAGGAAATTTAAAGATGAATTTATGGGTCTGACAGTCTAGAGATGCACAGCATGAGTGCAACCAATCCACCCCCAATATGACATCAAAATCAACTATACCTAATTCAAATAGATCTACCAAAATTCTTTCGACCACCCACAGATACCAAATAACCCCTATAAACTCTTTTAGTCACCACAGAGTCACCCATCAAGGTAGAAATAGAAAATAGTCTCAAATAAACTCGAGACCGAAACCAAAATGCATAGCCACAAATTGGGTCACATAAGAAAGAGTGCACCCTGAATCAAGTAAACAATACACATCACGGGAAAAGAGTTTCAACATACCAGTAACGATATCGCAATGCCTCAGACTCCTTTTGGGTAATAAGATCATAAAGATGGTCCCAACGAGTGTCGAACCTAGAAATAGCACCCCTCAGTACAGGAGCTAGGGAAGTGGAAATCGAGATCCTATTGCCCAGTGGAAATCCTTGTGGGACACACCCGCTGAAAATAACCCAACTGGCCATAGCTAAAACTCTAATTCCTTTCCTTATAGCAATAACCACGATGCAACTGACCATAAAATTTGTAGAAAGGATAGGATGAGGCTGACTGAGCTCCACCAGCCTAAAAATAATATTCACTAGAAGATTAAGGATAAGGGACACTAACAACCATATGGGAACTCCTCAATTGCCCTTGTTTAGACCATTGTCCACCACCTCTACCACTATTTATCGAACCTCTTCCTCGATCTAAATACTGGGACTTCTTGCTCTGCCTATTTCTCACCTTTGCCTTATTCCTTCTTAAGCTAATAGGACTAAATTGGAATGATAAAGATGCAACTATCTGGGTCAATAGATGAATAGAATGTTAAAATATGGCATTGGTAACATCTCGTTGAGGTGACTGAGTATGAGTGTCACCTTTTAGAGTAGGGTCATTGGAGACCTGTGAAACTCTACAAGAGAACTCAGAAATTACGATCCTTAATCAGGTCTGTACCCTATGAGTTGGAAGAGATCTATCCATGTCGTCCTCAAGTGGGATCGGTGATTTTCCATAAACTTCAAATCATCAAAAGGGCATGATCTGAAAAGTAAACAAAAGAAAATTTAAGGGATAGTTCAAGACCTTAGACTCTATAGCTCAAAAATAGAACAACAAGAAAGTGAAACATTCTTAAATGTTTATAGCCTCTTCCTTGTAAGTGTGGCATGCTACACACTCATAAAAGATACTCTACTCAACACAGCTTTGTGGGCACCACATGACACCCAAACCTATCTCTAATACCAATCTGACAAGACCCAAACTAGGGTCTCATCGTGTTGAGTATCTCAAGTCTAATTAGGACTAAAGACCACCCCTATACCTAATCTAACAAACCAATATACAATCTATGTCGGATAAATTTCAAAAATATAACAAGATAGAGTATTAAAACTTCAATGAATTTAGGATAAGTCTAGAACTGAGACCAACCCAACCAAGTCGTGCTGTCTAAACCAAACCAAATTAAAATATACCTAGTCCATAGTTGTCCATATAAAGCCTCTAAATAATGTCCAAAAATATCCAGTCAGAAAATGACCACGACCATAGCTAAAAAAAATGTCAAGAAAATAATAAGAGCATAAGATAAACCATAACATAAAATAGGCCTTCCAAAGAATAGAAGCTCACCACCTCATTCTGACTCAAGTTGTCCCCGAATCACCAAGTCACTAAGAAGGATATATGATAGTATGGCCAGTTCCTATATCATGTATGGATACAACGTCTGAAGAAGGGTTAGCGGGTGAACTCTAGCATGTACTTAGGAGTAAGGATAAAATAATGCCATTAGTATAAACCAAAGTAAATAACCCTATGCAATCACATACATATATGCATATATACCATCCCAAAAAAGGGAACCGAGTTTAGCATGCATTTAAAACTTTAACCTGGGTTGTGTATCTTTACCATCATAATCCATCCATGAGCTATATAGGCCTAGTGTTACACCCTAGATGAGCCCCAGTGCATGTAGCCGCATGAACTGAAGATACTATAAGTGGCTGGGGATTCCCTAGTACTATTCACCCTCTATGATACATATGTACGTGTATATACTTGGGGGTTTCCCTTGTATCCCACAAGTAGATGGTCATCAAGACCAATCCTCATGTCGTCAAACATGAGTTTCCAGTGTCAACCTTTTAGACTCACATCTTCACGGCTTGATATCACAACCCCCATTATTGCCTAATTAAAACCTTTAGCTCATAATCAAACCACCAATTCAAGGAGTCAATTATTAAGGCATTAATTAGTGGTATCGTCATATCGACTATTGCTTGCAAGAAATATCTTTAGCTAACACTTAGGAGATTTCCATGTACCCTATAGACTCTACTATAAAAATTACTTGGGGGATTCCCATGTACCCCACAATGTTTTCAAATCAAACTCATGGCCAGCAAAGCCTTTCCAAACCATTTAAAATCAACCAAACTAATTTAAGTTCTATTACCATATTATGCAATGCAAAGATTTCAATAAAAGTCAAACTATGTGATAAAATCATTCTAATTGGCATTTTATCAAACATATTGAGGGCATATAGTTTCCAAAACCAAATCTAAGCCTCAATTGACCATTCCTATGCAACCATATGTTCAAAGCACCATTATAACATGAAATCCATAAGAAAAAACATGGAAACACATTATCCAATCAAGAACAACCAAAAACCCTCAATATATATTTCAAAACCCAAATAATACCACAATAATATCATGAAAATAATCCATTAAAATATTTTTTTGGTTGAACTAGCAATAAGGGAGGAGTAACTTGCTTGAGTTACAAAGATTCTTAGAGAGATTTTGATCCTTAAGCCTCTAGATGACCACCTTAAAGAAACATTAGCCCAATTTTTTAAGAGGTTATTATAGAGATTTTAGAGAGTGTTTTTAATCTTCTAAAGTGTGAAAAGTATGACCAATTAGGTTTATAAGATGTGGGGTCTGAAGGTATTGGGTGGGAATTATCCAAAATTCCCTCAGCTTAAAAGCTGTAGAAAACTTGAAGGAGGGTACGATTGGACCCCTCCACTCATACCCACAATAGACGAGTGGTACCTTGTACTCGTACCTTAATCAAAAAATCGGACACCACATTCTGTCCAATATATGACTCCCTCACCTAACTTGTACCATCTCCATATGACTAAACCCATCAAATCGTACCTTAAGCAGAAATATCTAGGCTAGACACTAGACAACATACAGTTTGGACCCTACCTCTTGTATCATGTACATAATACTCGTATGATGTATTCTCGTACCAAGAATAAAACTTGGCAAATATCACACTAACCAATATATGACTAGGTCCATAGACCCGTACCCACACTATATGAGTTGGGATATAAATCGTATGATGATCAGAAGGATCAAAATCAAGGAAATTTTCAAGGTCCAAAACCTAGGGTATTTCACGTAAGGTTTAGGAATTGAAAAACTAGTTAGCAGGGATAAATAACTTACCTTTATGAAGAATTCTGGTGAAAAATAGGTAAAAATCGTTCCAAATTGCCTGAGCCCTCCCCAAAATGTGATTCGAAATAATAAATTATTTTTTAGGGAAATTATTGCATAAATAATAATTTAACCTTATATAGTTGTACGATCTCGCTATAGAGGCATCGCTATAGTGGAATCTACTTACTATAGAAAGATTGACTGACTTTGACTCACGCTATAGTAGAAATTTCTTCTCTATATCAGTAGCACCATAGTAGCTTGACATCTGGTATAGCGGGTGTGGTGAGGTAGAAACTTGAGAATGGACCTAATTTTGTATTTTTTGCAACACACCCTTAAATCATGACGTCCCATACTAACCTCTTTGTGTCAAGTTTGATATCGGGAGTTCTATCCATCTAAAGTCACTTATGAAAAATCTTATGGATTTTTTTATCCCCTTAACCAACCAAAAATCTTGCTAAACTTTATTATATTTTCCCAATCCATTTTGAGAATTTCCTATATCATACTCAGATTTTGTCTAACACTAACCTACCCTAAAATTTTTAACTTTCAATTTGGGGGAAAAACTTAATTCAAATTTATTCATGATTGACTGACCTATAATGATGGAAAGTATCATTATAGATTAGGTTAAGGTTGAGGTCAATGTCAGGAGTTAGGTACCGAGTCAAGGCTCGGGGCTCGAGTAAACATATGTCAGGGATAAGAGTATTGGTCAGGATCAGGTGTTAGGTGCAATGTCAAGTTAAAAATAAAATTATAGGTGTTAGGTCAATATCGAGGTTGATATTTAGGTCTCTAATTAAAGTAAGGAGTAAAGGTTGAGTCTCAGGTGTTGATTCTCGAGTCAAGGATTAGAGTTAGGTTCGGACATAGGAATAAGAGTTAGGTTTCGATCGGTTTTCTATTTCCTTAAAAAGATTTTTGTTTGGCGGTCTAGGTTATGTCTTAAGGTAGGATCTAGTGTCTGGACCGAGTTAGGGTCAAGATCTAGAGTCAGGTCTAGGTTAATGTTAGCTCCTATGTTAGGTGTTGGGGTTCTATATTTGGCTAGGTATTGATAACTTGATTCTAAGGACGGGGTAAAGAGTCAAATCTAGAAATGGGGTCAAGAGTTGGAACTCGGGTTGGGAGTAAGGGTTAAGGTCAGGGCTAGAATTTATCTTAGGTTAACAGTCAAGTTCATGGGTCAGGGTCGAGTCTCGGGGTCTAAGAGGATTTCAAGCTGAGGATATCGAGAGTTTCACAAATTATCATTTCCTACCAATTAATAACAACATTTATTGAAAAATATTATTGTTTTCAGTGAAATATAGTGAAATTGTCGTTAAACTAATGACATTTGTTTCCGATGCCATATTATTATTCAATAATTATTGATATTTACACACATATATATATTGAAAATCTTATTTTTTTAAAAATTATTTCACCTTATTCATATAAGATAAAGGTTAAAATTTCCTTGAACTATCCAATTTAGATCAAATTTACCCTTCGTAAAAAAAATCCATCTTCCTTGTTACCAAAAGAGGAAATACATCAAAACACTCCTAAAGTTATGGACAATTATTTACCTCCCTAAGAAAATTTTAAGTGAATTAAGTACAATCCTCACAACGGAGGGTGCATTACACACTTCCACAAATCAGCGTCATGTCAATCTCACATCGGAGCCATGCAAGAAAAAAAATTTCATATATATAAATGAAGTTGCTGAAGGAGAGAACTGGTGGACAACATGCCTGCTTCAGCTACTTCAACCGTGATTTTACTATATCATCCATAATTAATTATTATAAGTCATTTATGTAGTAGAAAATCAATAATATTTAATTAAAAAGGTAAATAGATATTTATGACATGTCCTTTTTAGTTGCCTTAATCATGATTTTACAATATCATCCTATGGAAATGAAGCTACTGAAGCAGAAAGCTAGTGGATGACGTGCCTACTTCAGCTGGTTCAATTGTGATTTTACTATATCATTCCTAATTAATTAATATAAGTCATTTACATATTAAAAAATTAATAATATTTAATTAAGAAAGTAAAATAGATATCTATGACATGTATGCTTCAGCTGCTTCAACCGTAATTTTACTATCATCCTTAATTATTATTAGACATTTACATATTAAAAAATTAATAATATTTAATTAAAAAACTATAATAGACATTTATGACATGCCTGTTAACTGCTTCAATCGTGATTTTATTATATCACCCCTAATTAATTATTATAGATCAGCTAAGAATTAGAAAATTGATAATATTTCATAAAAAAAGTAGACACAGAATTATAAGTTAACTCTTGATGTTTTAAATTAACTTGACGACTTATATGGGGTCCACTTAAACTTTTTTCACAAGTACTTTTCATAGTAATTTTGCTATATCGCTTCTAATTAGTTAACCGATTATGTTTCACAAGTACTTTTTATAGTAATTTTATTATATCAATTCTAAATAGTTATTATAAGTCATTTAAATATTAGATTATAAATAATATTTAATAATAAGGATAAAATAGATAAAAATTAAAAATTAAAAATGGTTGGATGAAGTATTTCGCAATAGTAATATATGTATCAAAAAGAAAGTGTGAAAGTAGTACACCTACTGAGATCTAAATTATTAGATTCAAACAAAAAATTAATTACATAGTTATGAGCTAAGATCAGAATGATCAAAATATATCAATTTTTATTAGGTACAACTAAATGAAGCATAAAATACGTAAACAAGGAAATTAAATTTTAATTTTTTAACTACCTTTTTCGTTTCGGTGGTCGACATGCTTGCCGACCACTGTTTGTTCCATGATTTTGCTATATCACCCCTAATTAATTATTATATGTTATTTACGTATTAGAAAATTAATCATATTTAATTTTTTTAAAAAAAGTAAAATTGACATTTATGACATGTCTACTTCAGCTGCTTCAACCATAATTTACTATATCACCTCTAATTAATTATTATAAGTCATCTAAGTATTAAAAAATTAATATTATTTAATGAAAAGGTAAAATAGACATAAAATGATAAATTTACTCTTGATGTTTAAAATTAACTTGATATCTTGTATGAGGCCTACATAAATAATTTTCATGAGTATTTTTTATAGCAATTTTATTATATCTCTTCTAATAAGTTACTATGAGTCATTTAAGACATGTACGCTTCGCTACTTCAGTTGAGATATTTGTATGACTCTCAGAAATATATCAGTGTCACTTAAATTAGAATAGAAGAGAAAGTATTATAAATTAGAATAATTAAAAACTTAAATTATTTAAAACTATTTAAGTTTTTTCGCCACTTCATGCATAAATATATTTCCTTAACACTTAACGAAAGATCTAAACTTTGGGTAGTAAAATTACCTGGATAATATAAACTGCGATTAAATTTATAAATACACTCATATTATATATAAATATATTAGTACTTAATTATGACGATTTATTTCAGTTTTCATAATAATTTAAAAAATTTAATCTTAGTATGTTGGGTCTGTACTCAGTACGGGCCTATCGCCACTAGTATATATATCAACAAAAAAGATCAACACCTTCCAATTTCATCAGATAAAGTAGATCAACAAATCTAAGAAAATTGATGGTTAAAGAAAAGCAGAAACAAAATGAAAATCTTTTGCTTTTATTATACAAATATATATATATATATATATATATATAAATTAAAGTGGGATTATCCACTTTTTTAATAAAATTCGAGTTTTTCCTTTTTTAAAAATGTCACATCAGTGTTAGAGTGATATTAATTCACTTTAATGATAGTTAGGTGATAAATAAATGTGTGTTAAATTAAAAATCTAGAGTAAATTATGCAAAAAAATTTAAAAATAAATGTTGTATATTCTATTATCAAAATAATTTTTGGGGAAATGATGTATTTTCTCTTACCAAAATAATTTATGTTTGCCCTTCACATAAAGGACAAAGTTAAACTACTCATAAAGTTTAAAGTTCATTTATACCCTACACTCACGAAAGGTAATTAAGTGTTACTAACTATGAATAACCTTTCAAGGAGCATAAATACATGATAGAGTACGTCAATGTAATTAAATAAAACTGGATAGGGGAAAATATTGGTTAGTAAAAAATGATCATTGCCTATTTTTATCTCCAGAAATAAAAAGTATTTTTTGTTGAAATTTTTCTTATATAACAACAAAGATACCATTGTTTAGCGTCATAACAAAAAGTTGCTATACAAATTAGGTTAAACCGATCAATCGGGTCGGTTGAACTAGTCCAGCCTGGCTAACCTAGACAATTTAGCGCGACCGATCTGGGTTGAACCATCCCAGTGGGTCAACTCGATTACTGGGCACCCGGTCCCGGGATGGGCCATTTGAGGGAGTCAGCTCGATAGATTGTCCCAGTTACAAAATCGGACTAGACCCACTAGCTGATCATATCGGACCGACCCGGTAATATATATTTTTTTTTAATTTCAGAAAATTGGACCGTTGGTCTTGGATTGGACCATTGAAAAGGCTGTCCCAACGGTTTTATAGCCGTTGGCAGCTTAATCCCAATGACCAAATAGCCCAAATTTCAATTTTTAAAAAAATATTCCAAAGATATTTTCAATAAATACCCCAATTCAAAATCTATTTTTCGCACAATCTTATTCTCTCAATCTCTCTAAATTATTCTAATTATCTCCTAAAGTGCTCAATTTTATTTTTTTTATTTTGCAATTATAAATATCAAGTGGAATTTTTCTAAAGTCTCAACTTTCGGATATTTCAAAAATTTGTTATTGTAGTTCCATCTTTTACTTCTAATTAGTTTATTATTTGTGAATATTTATTTTTATTATTTTGTGTTTTTTTGAATATTTGTTAGTTTAATTTGTAATATGGATAAATTAAGAAAAGTCAGTAAAAGTGTTAGAATTTTTTATTCTGGAAGTGGTAGTAGTAGTAGTAGTAAAAATCAAATTGGTGGCAGTTTCGGTAGAGGTAGTTCAAGTCTAGATATACCCGTGTGTCTCCAGTACCACTTAGCAAACCATTTGAGAATGAACTACCTATAGGTGCTCACGATATGAATTATTTAGAAGCTCAAAAAAATTATGGTATAGAAGAAGAGAATGAAGTAGACGTGGTTGATTTAAATGTAGATAATGATAATATTGACGATGCATCCGAATATAAAGTCGGTAATGCTAATGTTAGATCTGAATCAGTTAATCTTTCTCTCCGTCCTCTCTGTCCTCCTATAAAATCTCATAGAAGGACTAGTATTGTATGAAATATTTTTACGGAAATAGAAGGATAGACTAAGGTCCAATACAATATTTGTGAATTAGTATATGAGCATAAGACCGAAGGTAATAAAGGGGGTACCAGTGCCTTGATGAGTCATTTATGAGATAAACACCCAGTAGCTAGTTGTGGCACAAGGTAGTGAGACTATTAGTGGGCCAACTTAAAGTATATTGAACCCAACAACTGGTCAATTAGTTCGAATTATAATAAAATAAAAGACCGATAAAAAATAGCAAAAATGATGGTTGTGGGTTGTTTACTTTTATCTTTTGCTTCTTCTGATGCCTTTTTAATTATATTCAAGCAATTTATAATTTCATGTTTACAAGTATTCCTATAAGTACTTGTCGGTCCGATATTTTTATACTCCATGCATAATATGTTTATTATTTATCTGCATTATTAAAAAATATTTCATGTAGAGTTGCTCTAACTTTTGATCTTGGCCGTGTTAATAATAAAAATGATTATTTAATAATTACTTGTCATTGGATAGTTAGTAACTCTCTACTTCTTTAGAGGTAGTAGTATGGACTGCGTACATTCTACCTCCCCAAACTCCACTTGGTGGGAATATACTGGGTTTATTGTTGTTGTTGTTATTGTTGTTGGATAGATAGTAATTTTGTTATGCAAAAATGTATTTTAGCATTTTTGTATGATGAAGATCATAGACCTACCAAAAAATTTATTTCTGAATCTGTTTCTAAAGTTGCAAAATATTATGATATTGAAAGAAAAGTATTATGCATATCTTTTGATAATGCATCTAACAACCAGATTGTTGTTGGCTTGTTAAAAATTGAACTTTCTCCACTGCTACCCGAAATATTTCATGTCAAGTGTTCTTGTCATATATATAAATTGTAAGAGATGATCTTGAACTTTTTGATCTTTATATTAAAAAGATTAGGCTTGCTATTGGCTTTATTCAAGAAAATCATCGAAAAATGAGGATGAAAGAATTTAAAAATAAATCTGAACAAAATGGACTTAGACCAAAATTAATACCTGAACAATGTGATACTAGATGGAATGCTACTTATAATTATTTACGAACTTGTCTTACTTATAAAGTTCCTATTATAATAACTTTTAATCAATATTCTTGTTCTTTTTCTGAATGTATGTTACATGATCGGATTGGGATGCAATTGCTGCTTTTGTTAAAGTTATGGAAAAAAATTATATAGCTATGGTTGAATTTTACGGTGCTTATCATCCTACTATGTGTAATATTTTAGCTTATTTAGCCAATATTTCTTATTTGCTTAACGAATATAAAAATAAAGAAGGTTACAAAGAAGCTATTGATGCAATGATTGATAAATTTATAAAATATTTTTATCCGCTTCCCCCAATTTACTTGATTGGTGCTATAAAAAATCCATTTATAAAATTTAATACTATGTGCGAATGTAATTCTATTATTTATATTGCTTAAGATATACAACCTGAAGAAGAACCTTCCTTATTTATGACTATGGGTGATGCGACCAATACATGGAAGCATTATATAACCATTATGTCAATTTACTTGATGATGTTGTACCAACACATATCACTCTAACTCTCGCTCCTCAAGCTCCCGAGGAGCCATCTTCTAAAAGATAGGGACACAGTATTAATCCTAATTACTTTTTTTATTTAAATATTGGGACAGGGTGTCCTCTTCATCACACTGTTACATCCTAGGTTTTGGCCATAGAAATTTTCCTCAAAATTTGTTCATCGAACCCAATACGACTCTAGGGTACGAGTGGTATGTTGGGGTACGAGTGGTATGGTCCTGTCATAAGTTGACTAGTGTTAGTTGGTTGGATGGTTTTGATCACTGGAATGGTCATGACTTAGAGGTGCACGTCGTAACGATGGGTATGAGTCGTATCTTTAACTTATATGGTGGCCAGTGTTTGATCCTCCTGGTATTTCATTCTACTAGAGATATAGATCGTACTCTAAGGTTAAGACTCAGTTGGATGAGTCGTACAGTAGAAAGTGTAAGATATAAAAGTTAAGTCCTGGGTACGACTGGTGAAAACTAATTATAAGGAAGGGTACGACTCGTAAGAAGGTCAGTTGTATCCCTATGAGGGGTTTTTAAGAGACTTAAGTGGGGTTATTCTGGATATTTTCCTACTTACCCTAACTATGACCCACGACTTCTGATACACTTCAGAGTTTATTTACCCTATTATTCTATTTATTAATACTTATAAAACTATTTCAAAACACATTATAATTCTCTCAAGAGTTTTTGGGGAAAGAGAGCTAGGGTTTCAACTTAAGGATTACTTTGGGGCTTGCTTTGGTGATTTTCTTCCATTATTTTTCTCGGTTTAAGGTATGTGTCTCTTCCCTAATTTTTACTTCTAAAAAGGCATGGATTTTATGGATGTTTTCATGGTCTTAATGTTGCATGGTTTATGGTTTCAACTATTAATTGGGGGTTTTTGTTTATAATGGCTTGGTCATGGTTTTATATGGTTTAATTATGCTTTTATGCATAAATGATGGTTTTGGGCAATTGGTTTGCATGGTAATGGTTTAATGGTCTTTGGAATTGGTTTTGGTTATATTATGCCTCCAAGGTGTTTGATAAAATGCTTATAAAGATATGTTCATTGCGCTGACTTTTTTAAATGGAAATCTTGCTTATTTTCAGTTTATATATGAAACTATAAATGGTTTAAATGGCTTACAATGGTAAAGGATAATTGTTATGCTTGTGGAGAACATGATATTCTTCTAAGAGGTTAATATGGAAAATGGAAAGGGCACTTGAGAGTCCCCTTAACCTAAATAGTTTGGCTATGGATAAATTTTGCAAGTATGGTTGGTATGATGATACCACTAATAATTGGCCTTGGTAATAAATGGTAATTGGATAGTTTAGACATTGTTTTAATTTAAGAATTAATGGTGGGATGTGTAACTAAGCCTTGGAAGGTGGAGGTTCTGGGGGGACCAAAACTGGAAACTCATATTTTCCGTTATGAGGGGTTTTCAATGACCACGTGTGAGTGTCATGTTTTATATTGGAGGGATGTACTAGTCATCCCATGGGATATTTCATAGTCGTGCGGCTACACGTACTAGGACTCTTTCAGTAGGGGGATTTGAACCCATACGGCCCATGGGTATGGTTAAATAGCCAGGTTACACAACCCAGGTTAAAGTTTTTAAGTGCATGCTAAACCCGGTCCCCTTTCCCGACACTTCTATATGTATGGTTGTATGCATTATGGATGGTCTTACTTGGTTATTTAAATGGAATTACTTTATCCTTATCCTAAGATACATGTTAACATTCACTCCCTAACTCATCTACTGGCAGTTGTATACCCACTCTATGAAGAATCCAGTCGTTCGACTCCTTCTACATAGTGATTGACTCGGGGATAGCATTTGGATTGAAGTTGTGAGCTTTCATCTTTACAAAAGGCTTCATTTCAGTAAATGGACATTCTTAGACATTTTGCTTTTAATTTGTACACTAGTTTTAGCCATGGTTGGGGGCATGTCCTAACTGAATATTTGTACTTCTTTGGATAGAGGCTTTGTGGTACTTCTGGGGGTTTGTATGGGCAGGTTCGATATTGGTAATAACCTTAGTGTTGGCATTGGTGTTGAGTCTGACATCATTGGATGATATTGTTGGTTGTTCCATCGTAGTATATTTATGATTTGATTATCATATTATGTTTTGATATTCTCTTTGGTTTGGAATGGTATAGATGGTTGGTTTAGTCCGGGTAGATTTGGTTGGGTCGATCACTATTATGACCCTATCCCTGAGTCTTCATAAAAGCATTTACATAATCTTGTTATATGCTTGAAATTTAGCTCATCTAAGCTTGTGAAAGGTGGTTGGGTTGGGTTGGGTTAAGGGGTGGTCCCCGATCCTAGTTGGACTTGGGATGCTCATTACGTCTATACCCTGGTTTGGGTCGTGACAAGTTGGTATCAGAGTTTTAGGTTTATGGTCAACTGCGAAGTTCACAAAGCAGTGTCGAGTGGAGTCTCTTTTAGGGGTGTGAAATGCGTCATACTCATAAGAGAGAGGCTGAGAGACATTTAGGAATGTTTCACTTTCTTGAAATTCTCATTCCTAGAATCTTCTCTAATCGTTGGTTGTTTGTCTTTCAGATCATGTCTCCTAGATTTGGAACACAAGAAAATTCTTTCATCCCATCTAGGGATAATGCTGAAGGGGTACCTCCTACGTCTGGAGTACATTTTCGATATCATGGTCCTATTCTCAATTGTGTTAGAGTTCCTTATATTCCTTCTACTTTACTTCACGTCCCTCAAGGTAACATGACAAATGCAGAGTTTCATCAGTCTATTCATGTTATTGCTCATATGGTCGCTGCTCAGGCTGAGCAGGTTGCGGCTAGTGCTTTATTTGTTGAGGCCACAAGGGTTGGCAAATTTATGAAGATGGGTCCTCCTACTTTTACGGGAGTGAAAATAGAGAAAGACCCAAGGGTCTTCTTGGATAAACTGGAGAAGATATTTTGGGTCATGCAGGCTTTTGATGTGGAGGGATTTAGCTTTGTGACTTATCAGCTCAAAGATATTACTTATTAAGGGTTCGAGGAGTAGGATAGAGATCAGGGTGATATGGAAGAAGAAGGGTTATGGAAGGCCTTTTCTAATGCCTTTATGGATCATTTCTTTCCTCAAAAGTTAAGAGAAGCTAAGATGGAAGAGTTTGTGAACCTCAGGAAAGGATGGATATCTGTGAGGGAATATGCCTTAAAGTTTCATCAATTGTCAAGGTATGCTCCTGATTTGGTGGCTGATATGAGGTTGAGAATGAGGAAGTTTGCTTACGGGTTGAATAGATATTTGATTTTAAAGACAAAAACTTCTTTGCTTATTAGAGATATGGATATATCTAGGTTGACAGTTTATATACAACAGGTTGAGAATGAGAAGACAAAGCTGGCAGAATTTGGGAATAGGCAGGAAAAGTGGGGCAAATTTTCTTATCAGGGAGGTGCGCAGTCTCAGAGAGGTAGAGATGGTGGCAAGTGGAAGAAAAAGAAGTGGGGGAGTTCTCATTCCTTCTCTGCTGCCAGTGCTCCTTACCCACAGTATTCGGGCAAAAGGCGTCACTAAGGTGGTGAACATTCTCTGGCTCAGGTTGCCCAATCTCAGGCGAGTGAAGGTCAGTCTAATTTTTTATGCCCTCCTTATCAGTTCTGCAGTCGTCCTCATTAGGGATTTTATGAAAAAGGTAGAAATAAGTGCTTCAAGTAGGGTCAGGTAGGCCACCAGCTCAAGGATTATCTAGCTAATAAGGTTGCTCCGGGGGCGAATAAGATTTTGGTGGCTTCATATTTTTCTCCAACACCTGGTGGTGTGGAATCTTCTTCTGTTACTTCTCTTGGTTCTAGTATTGGTCGGAATAGGTTGTATGCTTTGGCATCCTAGCAGGAATCTAAGGCATTACCTATGTTGTTATTGGTATGTTACAACTTTTTTCTCATGACGTATATTATTTGCTTGATCTGGGATCCACTCTTTCTTATGTGACTCTTTATGTATTTGTGTCTTTTAGTTTTGATCTAAAAATTATTTCTGATCATTTTTCTATTTCTATTTTAGTAGGAGACTCAGTCATTGCTGAACGGGTCTATAGAGGGTGTGTGGTATCTATTGGTGATAGGCAACCCTTGGTATATATGTTAGAGTTAGGAATGGTGGATTTTAAAGTGATTTTTGGTATGGAGTAGTTGCATTTTTGTTATGCGTCTTGAGACTGTTGGACTTATAAGGTCATTTTAGGTTTCGTAGTGAGCCGAAAATAGAATGAGAAGGTTGCTCTTTATCTCCTAGGAGGAGATTTATTTCTTATCTTTGAGCTCGAAGGTTAATCTCTAAAGGGTGTCTTTATCACTTGGTTTGGGTTAAATATTCTAACTCAGAAGGTCCTTTTTTGCAGTCAATTTTTGTAGTTAATGAGTTTCCAGAGGTCTTTCTAGATGATCTTCCTAGTGTTCCTCCAGATAGGAAAATAGAGTTTGGTATTGATTTCCTTCTGAACACTTGTCCAATATCTATTCCTCCATATAGAATAGCTCCAGCTGAGTTAAGAAAACTCAAAAAGCAAATTAAAGATCATCTGGATAAGGGATTTATTCATCCTAGTGTTCCTCTATGAGGTGCACCGGTGTTGTTTGTGTTCTAGAAGGATGGTTCCCTTCGGATATGCATTGACTATAGACAGTTGAATAAGGTAATAGTCAAGAACAAGTATCCTTTTCTAAGAATAGATAATCTGTTTGATTAGTTATAGGGTGCCAAGTTTTTTTCCAAGATAGATCTTCGGTCTGGGTACCATCAACATAAGATTAGGAGGTTGATATCCCTAAGAATGTCCATTTTGAGTTTTTGGTAATGTCATTTGGGTTGACCAATCCTCCGACTACATTTATAGATTTGATGAACATGGTATTCAAGCAATAGTTGAATCTCTTTGTCATTGTGTTTATTGATGACATTCTGGTGTATTAAGAAGTGAGGTAGATCATGCTAGTCACCTTTGTATGATGTTGCAAACCTTAAAGAAACAACGGTTGTTTGCCAAGTTCTATAAGTGTAAGTTTTGGTTGAATGCCATGACTTTCTTGGGTCATATTATTTCTAGTAAGGGGATAATAGTTGATCCTCAAAAGGTTGTTGTGGTGAAATGGTGACCTAAGCCCACGACTCCATTTGATGTTCGGAGCTTTTTGGGTTTAGCTTCGTATTATAGGAGGTTTATAGAAAGCTTCTCACCAATAGCTGCTCCTTTGACTAAGTTAACTCATAAGAAGGTTAAGTTTTCTTGGTCAGATGCTTGTGAGGGGAGTTTTAGAAGTTGAAGGATAGGTTGACTTTGGCTCTGATTTTGACTTTATCGAAAGGCAATAATGGGTTTATGGCTTATGGTGATGCATCTCGGGTAGGGCTGCGTTGTGTTTTGATGCAGCATGGGAAGGTAATTACCTATGCTTCCAGGTAGCTGAAGGTGCATAAGAGGAATTATCCTACCATGATTTAGAGTAGTTGGCGGTTGTGTTTGCTTTATAAATATGGTAGGATTATCTGTATGGTGTTCACTTGGATATCTTTGTGGATCACAAGAGTCTTCCGTATGTGTTCATACAGAAGGAGCTTAATCTCAATCAAAGGAGATGGCTTGAGATTCTCAAGGATTATGATATGAGTCGTCACTATCACACAGGTAAGGCTAATATGGTTACTGATGCTCTTAGCAAGTTATCTATGGGCAGTTCAACTTATGTGGAGGAATAAAAGCGAGAATGGTGAAGGATATTCACCGCTTGGCCAACTTAGAGTTCATTGGATTCCAAAGATGGTGGTGTGATAGTGCAAAAAGTGGTTTGATCGTCTCTTGGTGTAGAGATTAAGGTGAAGCAAATGTTGGATCCTGTCTTGATAAAAATAAAGAGTGATTTTGGTAGGCAAAATGTGGCGGTGTTTGAGATTAGTAGTGATGGTACTTTACGGTACCAAGAGAGGTTGTATGTTCCCAATGTCAACAAGTTACAGCAAAGTGTTTTGGCTGAGGCACATGAGTCGCACTATGTTATTTATCCTGGTTTGACAAAGATGTATCATGATCTTAAGGAGATCTATTGGCAAAATGGTATGAAGAGAGATGTGGTTAATTTCATGGCCAAGTGCATAGCGTGTCAATAGGTTAAGGTTGAGCACATGAGGCCTGGTGGGTTACATCAAGAAATAGAGTTGCCTAAATGGAAGTGGGAGATGATCAATATGGATTTTGTTACTGGTCTTCATCGATCATGGAACCAGTTTGATTCAATTTGGGTCATCGTGGATAGGATGACTAAGTTTGTTCACTTTTCACCAGTGAGGACTTCACTTTTTACCAGTGAGGAATACCTTTTCGGTGGAAGATTATGCAAATTTTTATCTTTAACATATTGTGAAGCTGCATGGGGTGCCTTTTATGATTATTTCTGATCGTTGTACATAGTTTACGTCTTATTTTTGGAGGTCTTTTCAGAAAGGATTGAGGACTAAGGTTAGTTTGAGTATAGCTTTCCATCCACAGTTGGATGGGCAAGCGGAGAGAACGATTCAGACATTAGAGGTCATGCTTTGAGCATGCGTGATTGATTATGGTGGCAGTTAGGTTGAGCATCTACCTTTGGTAGAGTTTACTTACAACAATAGCTATCATTTTATTATTGCTATGGATCTTTTTGATATGTTGTATGGTAGGAGGTATAGATCTCCTATTGGATGGTTTGAGCTTGGTGAGACGGATATGTTTTGTCCCAATTTGGTTTATCAAGCTATGGAGAAGTTGAAGGTGATTTGGGATAGGCTTAAGGCTGCCCAGAGTCCCCAAAAGTCTTATGCGGATGTTAGGCGTAGATATTTGGAGTTTGAGATTGGGGACAGGGTATTCCTAAAACTGTCTCCCATAAAGGGAGTAGTGCGGTTTGGCAAGAAGGGGAAGCTTAGTCCTCGGTTTATTGGTCCTTATGTGATTTCGCAGAGAGTTGGTAATATTGCTTATGAGTTGGAGTTGCCATCTAGTTTAGGGTTGGTTTATCCGGTCTTTCATGTTTTCATGTTGAGAAAGTGTATTGGTAATCCTTCTTTTGTTGTTCCTTTGGAAAGGTTGGATATCTCAGATTCTTTGTCTTATGAAAAGATCCTGATTGAGATATTGGATAGGCAAGTTCGTCGGTTGCAGACCAAGAATGTGTCTTTGGTTAAGGTTATGTGGCAGAACCATAAGGTAGAAGAAGCTACGTAGGAAGAGGAAGAGGACATAAAGTCCAACTATCCGTTCTTGTTTTCTGCTCCTAGTATTCGTTCGGAAGGTATGTGTTCTTGAACACATCTTTATTTTCTGAGTTTGTTAAAGGAAAGATTAACATCTTTGCCTCTTTGTTTTAAACTTTATTAAAGGGATGTTTGACAATACAAATGACTCTGTGTGTGGTTACCCCTACCTTGTCCGTCATTCGGGGACAAATGTTCCTAGTGGGGGAGAATATTACATCCTCGGTTTAGGCCTTAGAGATTTTCCTCGAAATCTATTCTTTGGACCCGATACAACTCCAGGGTACTGTAAGACCCCGCAAAATCTTGCGGTTAAATTCAGCTCGTTTAGCTCCTTAAAGCTCTTTAAAAGATCAAAAACTTAAGAAAATTTTAATAAGTGTTCAACACTTAGTCTCATTTTAAGCCTCCAAACTTCGGAGAATTATTTGACGACCTTCACGATATCTTTTTTATGATTTTTAAGTTTTGTTGCGATTGGGCAAAGTAAGAGTACATTCCGGGTGAGTTTTGAAACTTTTGGAATCCGTTTAGGGCTCGTTTGGATTTCGAACCAGTAGCCAAAGGCTATGAAGGGATGCCGCCCATGGTATAGACTTTGTGGAAAATTCAACACCAAAGGCGCCGCCCAGGTTCCACAAGGCGCTACCTAAGGCACCATCTAGGTACAAAAGGCTCTACCAAAGGCGCCGCCCTTTGTGTAGCCTTTGTACCTAGTTTTTCAGCATTACACTTCCGTGTCTTAAGGGCAATTTGGTCAATTTCCCCACCCTATATAAGCCTAATAACATGAGATTTGGCCATAATTCAGCAACTTATACTCAATTTCTCTCAAAACCTCACAAGAACAAGCCCTAGGGTTTTCATAAGAGGTTCAATTCCAAGGGAATTCACCATCAAATTTCAAGAATCTTTCCGTCAATCTTCGTAGAATCACAAGCTAAGGTATGCATAGTATTTATTTATGGATTCCTTTCATCCATGAAGCCCAAGAACCCTCTTTTAAATTCTATATCATGATATTTATGTGGTGAATGGATTATGTTTATGTTATGATGTTGAATGATTCCCAAGTTGGAATCTTTATGTGTTTTTATGAATCTATGATATCATATGAGTTGGAAACATGTAAATTTGGTTGTTCTTGATGAATAATTTGT
Source organism: Capsicum annuum (assembly GCF_002878395.1). Taxonomy (NCBI): domain Eukaryota; kingdom Viridiplantae; phylum Streptophyta; class Magnoliopsida; order Solanales; family Solanaceae; genus Capsicum; species Capsicum annuum. Next base: position 27,282,485 of record NC_061118.1, on the reverse strand, counting down.
TTATTACACCTATTCCTAAGTTGTGAATGTAAGGTGTTTGATAAAATGCCAAAAGACTAGAAATCATGTATTATAGTTAAATTGTCACCTAAATGACAAATGCATGCTACACCCCTATGAAAAAAATGACTTCTATGATATTGTTATGCATTATGATTTTAGATGGAATGTTCATGAAACTTGATTGATGGACTTATGGCATGTTGCTATATGCATTCCCTTCCATGTATAAGACTTTGAGAACCATGTGTAGTATAAAATCCCCCAACTTATGTTATTATGAATTATGAATATTGGTCATGTGTTCAAGAAGAGTCAAGTCATGTTGTGTCAATTTCCTTCTATCGAATCCTGGAGGTACTTGTACCCAAAAACTATAGTTGTGTTCCTAGAGCTAGTGTCATATTTTCATGATATCCTCAGTCAAGCCATGATCCATAGAACTCAGTCAGTCATGTGACTCAGGAAAGCTCAGCAACCCAGAAATCTTAGTAATCCTAGTAGTTCAGTAATCCCAATGATCTCAGTACTCAGTAATCTCAAAAACTTTAGTATTCTCAGTTATCTCAGTAACTTTAGTACTCTCAATCAATCTTCTGATCTCAGTAGTATTCCTTCGATCAACGGAACTCAGTAAACTAAGTTCAGCTTAGTTAAACCATACCATCAGTATCAGCTTCATCCAATAAATCAGTTTAGTGTCTATTCAATTGGGAGTAGGATTCAGCACCGAGTGAACCCATGGATAAGGATACACACTGTCAGCCAGTAGAGGGTGCGATCCTTAGTAGCAATCCCTATATTCTAGAACTACGTAGCCAGCATAGGTAGAGATGCACCCTACGCATTTAGGTATTTTTACATCTCATTTGAGTTTCCTATCAGGAGGGGTTGATGGAAGAACTCCCTGTCAGCGAGGGTATACTCACATCTTGTCTTTACCCATGGCAGGGTACTGATACCCTTCCAGCTAGGGTTACAGGTTGGACCCCACTAGTTTAGTTTTAAGGTATATCGGTTAGATGACTACCTCCCACAGTCTCAGTTTTACTCTCACTCTCAGTCTCAATAATAGAACTCAGATAGTTCATCAGAATACAGGCTGTCAGATATAGTCAACTCAAATACAGTAAGGAACTCAGTTAGTTCCATTAGATTTAGGATTTTCAGATACAGTCACTTATGTTATCAGTTATATCAGTTATCAGACCTCATGTTATCAGTATTCAGCTTTAGGACTGTCAAATACAGTCAACCAGACTAGTTCTACATAATCAGAACTGTCAGAAATGGTCATTCATGTATCAGTAATATAGTTTCAGTCCTTCAGTACTCAGCAATATAGTATCAGATCCTCACTTATCAATGACTCTGATATCAGGATTAGTAAACTTAGTTATTCAGTATCCCAGTATTCATAATCTCAGACGTCAGGGTATCCATGTTATCAGTAGACTCAGTAGTCAGAACCTAGTATTAAGCCCCATCACGATCTCAGTTTCAGTTGCATATTCATTCATGTATTATCACGTTCATATCATTCAATCAGTTAGTATTATTCATGCATATAAACCATTTGCATTCAGCCTACCTTACTTGTATACCAGTACATTCCAATGTACTGACACATTTGCACTATGGTGTTTTATTTTATGCCATAGGTTTAGGAGCATGAGATCTAGAGCATTAGTAGCATTCCAGATTTTAGCAGACAGAGTTAGCAGTGAGTCTTCATCATTCGAGGATGATATTATTTGATTATGTCACTCTTTCAGTACTTATCTATTTCAGTAAATGGAGTTAGTTGGGGACATGTCCCATCAACTCCTTATTCGGACAGTTTAGAGAATTTCAGACTATAGCAATTAGACAGTTACTTCAGATTTATTTTGGTATTGATTGTACCATTTTTCAGACATTATTTTATCTGATGCTTTATTTAGTTTTGAACCTTATGGCCCTACAGCTTCTATTCCGCATTTTACAGTGTATGTATACATATATACCATATATTATATTGTGTACAGGTATAGATATCATTCATGGATTAGCTTGTGGTCCTCCGAGGTCATGAACACCGTGTATCACCGTGTAGTATTACAAACTTAGTATCAAAACCTATGGTTCAATAGTGTCCTAGGAAGTCTGAAAGCTGTATCTAGTAAAGTCTTGTACATGGATGTGTTATGCACCATGCTTATGTGCAGGAGGCTATGAGATGTTTTAGGAATAGTTTCCCTTCTTTCAGTATTCATGTCATGCCAGTAAGCATAAGCTCCAGTTAAACTCACATTCTAATCCACTTCTTTCTTTCATTATAGAATATACCTCCTAAAAGGAATAACGAAAAGGAAACAAAAAATCAGTCAGCGCCTCAGCCCGTCCAGCCAAATTCTCTAGATGAGCATGTTTCTCATGTAGAATTCAGGACTGTATTTACTACTCTAGACAGTTCAGAATGAACAGCCAGCTGTTGTTCCAGCCAACCCAGTGGCCAATGTTGCTGCAGTCAGGATTCGAGACTTCACCCAAATGAACCCTCCTCTATTCACCAATTCTAAGCCCAAAAAGGATCCACAGGAGTTCCACGATCAGGTTCAGAAAGTCACAGACAATATGGGAGTTACTTATAGTGAGTGCGTAGAGTTAGCCACCTATCAGCTACAAGATGTAGCCCATACGTGGTATAAACTATGGAAGGTAGATAGGGGTTTAGAGACAGCCCATAGAGTGGGAAGAGTTTGCTATAGCCTTTTTAGATAAATTCTTTCCCCTAGAGCAGATGAAGCCAAAGTTTTAGAGTTCATCAATCTTAGACAAAGTTCCATGAGCATAAAAGAATGCTTCCTTAAGTTCATTCAGTTATCCAGGTACGCTCTCCATGTAGTAGCAGACAGTAGATCCAGAATAAGTAAGTTTATGTCAGAGGTATCAGGTAGAGTGGTTAAGGAGTGCAGGACTTCAATGTTTTCTAGTGACATGGACATATCTAGGCTTATGGTCTACGCACAGTAGATTGAAGAGTAGAAGTTTAAGAAGAAAGAGAGAGAAAACAAGAGAGCCAGAATAGGTAGTTATAGTTTTTCTCAGTATGGGTCACAGGGTGGTAGCCGTTCTCAGTTGTGTCAAAAATGATCATCCCCAGTTCTCTCTTCATCTAGTGCACCAATACCAAAGTTTAAAAATGGCCGTAGAAATGGGGCATCAGGCTCTAAGGCCTAGAGTAGTGAGAGCAGAATTCTTACTCATCTTCTTTGCGAAGAGTGTGGTAAGCATCATAAGGGGGTGTGTAGAGCTGGCAGTAATACCTGTTTTGGTTGTGGCAAGCCAGACCACAGAGTCAGAAATTTCCCCCAGTTAGGTTATCAGAGTCCTTAGTCCGATTGCACGAATCAGTAGGGTGCCACTTCCAGTGCTATCAGTGAGCAATGCCCAAACTGACTCTATGCCCTTACGTCCAGACAGGATCAGGAAAGTCCTCCTAATACAGTCACTGGTATGTTACAGACCTCCTATTTACATGTTTATTTTCTCTTGTCTCATTAGATTCATGGGTTTCTTTACTATTGTAGCCTTGCATAGTAGTTAAACTTTAAGGTCAGGAAGTCAGGCCTTCAGATCCTAGTTATAGTTCCAGTATGTGTAGAAAATCACTAAGGAAAGATGATTCCCGACCTATTCTTATCTCAGTGCCATTGTTTTGTACCCCAGTCATCACCTTACCTACGCATTTTTCACAGACCTCTCATAGGATCATGTGCGTGTCAAATTCCTAGCATGACGAGTTCCAATACCCTCAATATTACGAGTCATGTTCCATAAACATAGAAATTTTAGACTTAGGTCATGCAGCTCATGACTCAGGCACTCATGTCAAGTTTTACCATATGTTCAGTTCACATGACTCATGCTCTACTCCTAGTGATTAGTCAAGCTTAGATTACGTCATGTATACCCTCGGTTTAAATCTCTTAATAAATCCATAATATTGGTATTCCGTTCCTCAGGCCTTAGTCGATTGTTGAGTTTGATATAGTATTTGTTTGAGCATCGGATCCTTGAACATGTCAATCTTCCCCAAGTAGTTATTAGTATCCAGTATCAGTACTTCAATATCAGTCTAAACCTCATTTATCAGAAACCAACATTCATTTTCTATATGAGTCCTAATTACAGACTAAGTTATAGTTTCTACTACAGTCTTAGACATAGTATCAGTCTCATCCTCAACTCAGAAGTCAAATCAATACCACAGTCCAACTTCTGGTATGGCTTGACCAAAGCATGTAGTTATCAATTCTGCATGTCATCAGTGTTTCAGTACCTCAGCTTACAGAATATTTGCGGACCATGTAAACCTCCTGGCCTTACGTCCTCAGGTAATTCATTATTTCATAAATTCATGCTTAGCTATCTCACGTTACTCAGTTAGTCCCTTTCTCATGTTCATAAGAAAAACTCCATATCCTCAACCCAGTTATTCAGACAAGTACTGTTCAATCTCACATGCTCAGTACCTAACCATTAATCAGTCAGCAGATTAGATGAGTCAGTCGGTAGGGAATTAGTTTAAACAGCCAGTACTTCAATCTAGCAGTCAGTCAGACAAGTTCATACAATTTGGTGTCCCATCTTTTCATCTATTTACACTATCTAAAATCTCAAAAATTAAACCATTCTGAGATGAATCAACTAGGTAGATGCGGGCTCAACTCAGTTCATGTGTTATGCCTCAGTTTTAGATCTTAGATAATCAGTCACGATTCTGTTCCTAGGTGCCTTGTGCATTACCTCATTTTTCCTCAATATCTCAGAAAAGTCAACTCAGCATTCTTCAAGGGACATAGTATCCCAAGGGGGAGATACGCTATAATTCCTTAAAACCTTCATAACATAAGCATCCCAATCTCTCTACTCACGTAATAAATCTAGTTTGGAGTAGGGGATACTTATAAATTGACCCTTAAGCTCCAAGCTCAGTTACACGCCATGTATTTAAGACTCAGTTTAGCTCGCAGAATTCAGTTCATGCATCACGTTTCAGTATCAGTCATGTTCTCATATGCCCATATATGCATACTTCTAGTATAACATGGGTTCATCAGTACTTTTCAGTTTCCATAACAATTTTCTTGAACCTACTTAGTTCCATGTTCAAACTACCATTACAAACCTGATATCAGATTCCCATTACAAACTTAGTGTCAATCACCAGTGCACATTTAGTCATGTATTCATTTGTCCGCTTAGTCATGTAATCATACATCAGACATGCATTCTCATTGCGAGAAATTCAGTTTGTCAGAACATTCAGTCATGTATTCATGAGTCAATTATCCATGCATCAAATATGCATGAATTCAGATTATCAGTCATGCATCAGATATGCATGTTCCGTATGTTATATTCAGTTCTTTGGTTATGTCAGTCATGATCTCATATTTTCAATTATGTATGTTCTATATGTGCTTCAGTTGATCTATTCTCCCATCTCAGTCAGTCTCATTCAAGGATGAATGTTTCCAAGCAGACCCCATGAAATCTTACAGTTAAATTCAGCTCATTTATCTCCTTGAAGTTTTTTAAAAGATACAACACTTAGAAAATTTTGATAAGTGTTCAAACACTTAGGCTCATTTTAAGCCTCCAAACTTTGAGAAATTACTTGACAACCTTCCCAACATCCGTTTTATGAATTTCAAGTTTTGTTACGATGGGGCAAGGCAAGAGTACATTACGGGTGAGTTTTGGAATTTTTAAAATTCGTTTAGGACTCGTTTGAATTTCAAACCAGTAGCCAAAGGCTATGAAGGGGCGCCGCCCATGGTATAGCCTTTGTGGGAATTCAACACCAAAGGCGCCGCCCAGGTTCCACAAGGCGCTACCGAAGGCGCCGCCCAGGTACAAAAGGCTCTACCAAAGGCGCCGCCCTTTGTGTATCCTTTGTACCTAGTTTTTCAGCATTACACTTTCGTGTCTTAAGGGCAATTTCGTCAATTTTCCCACCCTATATAAGTCTAATAACATGAGATTTGGCCATAATTCAGCAACTTATACTCAATTTCTCTCAAAAACTCTCAAGCACAAGCCCTAGGGTTTTCATAGGAGGTTTAATTCCAAGGGAATTCACCATCAAATTTCAAGAATCTTCCCATCAATCTTCGTAGAATCACAAGCTAAGGTATGCATAGTATTTATTCATGGATTCCTTTCATCCATGAAGCCCAAGAATCCTCTTTTAAATTGTATATCATGATATTTATGTGCTGAATAGATTATGTTTATGTTGTTGATGTTGAATGATTCCCAAGTTTGAATCTTTATTTATTTTTATGAATCAATGATATCACATGAGTTGAAAATATGTAAATTTGATCGTTCATTATAAATAATTTGTTTATTATACCTATGACTAAGTTTTGCATGTAAGGTGTTTGATAAAATACCTAAAAGACTAGAAATCATGTATTATAGTTAAATTGTCACCTAAATGACAAATGCATGTTACACCCTTATGAAAACAATGACTTCTATGATATTGTTATACATTATGATTTTTGATGGAATGTTCATGAAACTAGATTGATGGACTTATGGCATGTTGTTATATGCATTCCCTTCAATGTATAAAACTTTGACAAACCATGTGTAGTATAAAATTCCTCGACTTATGTTATTATGAATTATGAATATTGGTCATGTGTTCTAGAAGAGTCAAGTCATGTTGTGTCAATTTCCTTCTATCAAGTCCTGGGGGTACGTGTACCCAAAAAATATAGTTGTGTACCTAGAGCTAGTGTCATGTTTTTACGATATCCTCACTCAAACGATGATCCATAAAAATCAGTAAGTCATGTGACTCAGGAAAGATCAGCAACCCAGAAATCTTAAAAATCTCAGTAATCCCTGTAGTTTAGTAATTCCAATGATCTCATTACTCAATAATCTCAAAAACTTTAGTATTCTCAGTAATCTCAGTAACTTCAGTACTCTCAGTCAGTTCTCAGATCTTAGTAGTATTCCATCTATCAATGGAACTCAGTTCAACCCAGCTAAACCATATCATCAGTATCAGCTCTATCCAGTAAATCAGTTTAGTATCTATTTAGTTGGAAGTAGAATTCAGCACTGAGTGAACCCAGATATAAGGATACACACTGTCAGCCAGTAGAGGGTGCGTTCCTTAGTAGCAATCCCTATGCTCCAGAACTACATAGCCAGCGTAGGTAGAGATGTACCCTACGTGCTTAGGGATTTATGTATCTCATTTGAGTTTCCTATTAGGAAGGGTTAACGAAAGAACTCCCTGTCAGTGAGGTTATACTCACAGCTTGTCTTTACCCGTGGCAAGGTGCTGACACCCTTCCAACTGGGGTTATAGGTTGGACCCCACCAGTTCAGTTCTGGGGTATGACAATTAGATCACTACCTTTCATAGTCTTAGTTTTAGTCTCAGTCTCAGTCTCAGTAATAGAACTAGATAGTTCATTAGAATAGACTGTCAGATACAATCAACTCAGATACAGTACGGAACTCAGTTAGTTCTATTAGATTCAGGATTGTTAGATACAATCACTTATGTTATCAATTATGGTTATCAGACCTCATGTTATCAATATTCAGCTTTAGGACTGTCAGATACAGTCAACCAGCCCAGTTTTTCATAATCAAAACTGTCAGAAATGGTCGTTCATGTATCAGTAATGTAGTTTTAGTCCTTCAGTACTCAATAATATAGTATCAGTTCCTCATTTATCAGTGACTCAGATATCAGGATCAGTAAACTTAGTTATTTAGTATCCCTGTATTTATTATCTCAGACGTCAGGGTATCCGTATTATCAGTAGACTCAGTAGTCAGAACCTAGTATTCAGCCCCATCACGATCTCAGTTTCAGTTATGTATTCATGCATATATTCTCACATTTATATCACTTAGTCAGTTAGTATTATTCATGCATATAAACCATTTGTATTTAGCCTATCTCACTTCCATACCTGTATATTTCAATGTACTAATGCATTTGCGCTATGGTGTTTTGTTTTATGCTATAGGTTTAGGAGCATGAGATCCAGAGTGTCAGTAGCATTCTAGATTTTAGCAGACAGAGTTAGCAGTGAGCCCTCATTATTCGAGGATGATATTATTTGATTATGTCACTCTTTTAGTACTTATCTATTTTAATAGATGGAGTTAGTTGGGGACATGTCCCATCAACTCTTTATTCAGACAGTTTATTAGTTTTCAGACTATAGCAAGTCAGACAGTTACTTCAGATTTGTTTTGGTATTGATTGTTCTATTTTTCAGACATTATTTTATTAGATGTTTTAGTCAGTTTTGAACCTTATGGCCTTACAGCTTCTATTCTGTATTTTACAGCGTATGTATATATATATATCATATATTATGCAGTATACAGGTACAGATATCATTCATGGATTAACTTGTGGTCCTTCGGGGTCATGCACACCATGTAGCATTTTAAGTACCAGATTTAGGGTGTTATAGGTATGAGCCGTATACTGGGGTACGAGTGGAATAGTCCTATTGTAATCTGACTAATATTTTTTGGTGGGATGGTTTTGATCACTAGAATGGTCATGACTTAGGGGTGCGAGTCGTAAGGATAGGTACAAGTCATATTAGTGACTCGTATGGTGGCCAGTGTTTGATCCTCTTGGTATTTTATTCTGCCAGGGATACGGATCATATGCTGAGGTTACGACTCTGTTGGATGAGTCATACGCTGGAAAATTTTTGATCCAAAGATTAAGTCCTAGGTACGACTGGTGGAAACCAATCATAATGAACGGTAAGACTCGTAAGAGAGTCAGTCGTATCCCTATGATGGGTTTTTAAGGGACTTAAGTGGGGGTATTCTGGATATTTCCCTACTTACCCTAATTATGACCCACGACTTATAATATGCTTAGGAGGTTATTTACCCTATTATTCTATTCATAAACACTTAGAAAACTATTTCAAAACACATCATAGTTCCCTAAAGAGCTTTTGGGGCAAGAGAGCTAGGGTTTCAGCTTAGGGATTGCTTTGGGGCTTGCTTTGGTGATTTTCTCCCTTCATCTTTCTCGATTTAAGGCATGTGTCTTTTACCTACTTCTTACTTCTAAAAGTCAATAGATTTTATAGATGTTTTCATGGTTTCAATGTTGCATGGTTTATGGTTTTCAACTATTAGTTAGGGATTTTTTTTTATAATGGCTTGTTATGGTTTCCTATGGTTTGATTATGCTTTTATATGCATCAATGATGGTTTTGGGCAATTGTTTTCATGGTAATGGTTTAATGGTCTTTGGAATTGGTTTTGGTTATATTATGCCCTCAAGGTTTATGATAAAATGCTTATAAAGATATGTTAATTGCGTTGGCTTATTTAAATGGAACTCTTGCTTGTTTCAGCTTATATATGAAACTATAAATGATTTAAATGGCATACAACGGTTAAAGGCTAATTGGTTATGCTTGTGGAGAACACAGTAGTCTCCCAAGAGGTTAATATGGTAAATATAAAGGGCACTTGAGAGTCCCCTTAACCTACATAGTTTGGCTATGGATAAATCTTGCAAGTATGGTTGGTATGAATATGCCACTAATAATTGGCCTTGGTAATAAATGGTAATTGGATTGTTTGGACATGTTTTTAATTTGGGCATTAATGGTGAGATGTGTAACTAAGCCATAGAAGGTGGGGGTTCTAGGGGGATCAAAATTGGAAACTCATATTTGTAGATATGAGGGGTCTTCGATGACCACGAGCGAGTGTCATATTTTATATTGGAGGGATGTACTAGTCATCCCATGGGATATTTCCTAGTCTTGCGGCTACACGCACTAGGATTGTTTCAGTGGGGAAGCTTAACCCAACCCATAGGTGTGGTTAAATGGCAAAGTTACACAGCCTAGGTTAAAGGTATTAAGTGTATGCCAAACCCGGTCCATTTTCTCGGAACTTATATATGTATGTTTTTATGCATCATGGATGGTTTTACTTGGTTGTTTAAATGGCATTACTTTATCCTTATTCTATCTCGCTATTAGTCACTCACTAACCCATCTACTGGCGGTTGTATACCCACAGTATGCAGGATCCAGCCGTTCGACTCCTCCTACATAGTGATTGACTTAGGGACAATATTTGAATTAAAGTGGTGAGCTTCCATCTTTCCGGAAGGCTCCATTTCTTAATATGGACATTCTTAGACATTTTTCTTTTGATTTGGACATAGGTTTTGGCCATGGTTAAGGGAATGTCCCAACCAGATATTTGTGTTCTTTTGGATAGAGGCTTTGTGGTACTTCTAGGGGTTAGTATGGGTGGGATCGGTATTAGTGCCAGCTTTAGTATTGGCATTGGTGTTGGGGCTAACATCATTGGACGATATTGTTGGTTGTTCCATTGTAGTATATTTTAGGTTTGATTATCATATTAGGTTTTGATATTCTCTTTGGTTTGGTATGGTATGGATGGTTGGTTTAGTGCGGGTAGACTCGGTTGGGTCGGTCACTGCTGTGACCGTATCCCAGAGTTTTCATGAGAGCATTTACTCAATATTGTTATATGCTCAAAATTCAGCTCATCTAAGGCTGTGAAAGGTGGTTAGGTTGGGTTAAAGAAGTGGTCCCCCATCCTAGTTGAACTTGCAATGCTTATTACGTCTAGGCCCTGGTTCGGGTCATGAAATACATAGAACACTTTCTTAGGAAAAGCTTAAGTATTTTCTTTGACAACCGATAGAGAATCGTAAAGAAAGGATCAGCATGCTGGATTGGTGGAAGAATAATGAAAGACAATATCTTGTGCTTTCAAGATTACCTAGAGATATATTAAATGTTCCAATGTCAATCGCTGCATCACAGAGCGTTTTTAGTCATGGATGACAACAGCTTGGAGACAACTGACACACACTAGGAGACAATGCTATGAATGTCTAGTTTGCCTTAGAGACTGCATTAGAGCAGAACAAAGAAATCAAGGAATGGAGTTGTAGTCGGTTGATGAACAAAATCTTGAAGAAATTATGACTTCAAGGGAAAACTTAGCACAATCAAGTCCAATGTATGGCTTTGGATTTGGCCCCATTGATTTTGACTGTCCTATGGCAATTCCCGTTAATATTAACATGAATGAGTTGGAAAAAATGTGCATTTTTAATCGTGTAACTTATAAATTTTGGATTATATTGCAATTAATAAAATACAAGATTCATTAACTCCTTACATATTTTTTTCATTTAAATTGAATGTCTAATTTGAATTAAATACTTTTAATATATTACTATCACACTTTACATAAAGTCATGATGAGAAAATAAAAATAATGTTAGCAAATACTACTTAGACAACTAGCATTGACATATAAAAATACTATATAAGTTTATCTTTTAAGCAATGTATATTGTTTCAAGTAGTATTTTAAGTAGGATATATTGTATGTATATATGTGTATATATTTTCAATAGACTAAAGTAGTATATATTTAATATATACATGTATATAAGATTTATAATGTAGTATATGTGTAATCTATATATATATTATGTACATTGTTTCAAATAGTATTTTAAGTAGTATATATTGTATGTATATATGTGTATATATTTTCTATAGACTAAACTAGAATATATTTAATGTATACATGTATATATGTTTTCTAAAATAGTATATATGTAATGTATATATGTTGTATATACATTGTTTCAAGTAGTATTTTAAGTAGTATATATTATATATATATTGTTTCTACAAGTATTTTCAACTAATTGTATGTATATTTGTATGTATTTTTCTAATGTAATATAATATATAACGTATATAATTTTTGTATCTATGACGTATATAAGTTGTATGTATATTATTTCACGTAGGTTTTAAACTCATAATTGTTGAATGTACTTATATCTTATGTGTTTATATTTTTTAAGTAGAAATTGAATGTAAATATGTATATTCGTTTATTGTTTAATGTATTTAAGAGTATATATGTGTGTATATATAGTATATATTGCATAAATTCATAGAAAATTGAATTAAATTTAATTTTTTAAAAACATAATGGATGGGTAGACGTCCCACTACTTGAACTGAGCCAAGTTGGATCGGTCCAAACTGGTTAAATCGGTACTAATAGTAATTGGGCCGGTCATGAGCCTTTTGGCCAAATTTACTGTTGGTCTCGGTACAGACTGACCCATTAAAAATTGGGATCGATACCGGACCAGCCAACAAACCAAATAAAATTATTGGGTCGGTACCGTCCTAGGCCAAACAGGCCTAATTGACACTCTTAGATTTGGTAACCAAGAAAATTCAGACAACTAAAATTCTCATTGATATATAATAATATTTGACACTTCTTTTAGGCTTAAGTCAACGATAGGACCCTAAACTTGTCCCAAATTTTCACTTAAACCCCTCAACTAAGGCTTGTACCTATCAAGCCCCTAACCCACCTGAAATTTGAACCACTCAGGCCTTTTTGTCCCTAAACTTTTGAGATCCCCTGCGCGTGTCACCAGATGCTACTTATGTGGAAAATTAGTCAACTTAAATTTATCCACGTGGATTAAATATATCCACGTCAAGGCTTGATATTAAAATGCCAAAAAGTTCAATTAGATGGAAAGTGTAACATCACTTTCTCTCTCCCCGACCTTCACTCTCTCCTTTGATTTTAGCCCTAATTTAACAAAAATTCTTGTCAAATCGAAGAAGAAATTTAGAAGTTTTTCTCAATTCATTCTTACGTAACTGTTTTCATGATTTGTATTTGTTAAATTTGTTAAATTTTAGCATAATTTAGTTTTTAGGGTTCGAAATGTCATTGTAGGAGATGTGTTATTGGGAACATTCCGTCACTTTCTTCATATACATTAATGATTGTAGCTTTTAGGTTGTTGGTGTGTTCTTTGGATATATTCCATTTACTAACATTGATTTTTTACAATTTGTTGCAGGTGACCTAAAAAATGGAGATTATTTTTACAAAATTTCACCATGGGGGAGCCTTTTGCAATATTCCTATCCCTACATATATTGAAAACTATGTGCCAGAACTAAGGTATATTGATAAGGACCACTTTTCATTACTGGAATTCTTATATTATACTAGAGAATTATGGTATGAAATTGTTGGGGGTTTTACTACCAAGACGTGGTAACTAAAGAGTTCAAATTGATTATAAAGGGATGACATCTGCTAGAACTAGTTAAAGACTTAAAACATGAGGACTCTATTATGTAAAAAAATTATAAATATAAAAGACCATATAGGAGAAAGACATAAGAAATATAAGAAATACAAAAAATCAAAATATAAGTATAAGAAACCAAGAAAAAGATATTATGTAAAAAATTATAAATATAAAAGACCATATAGGAGAAAGAAATCTATAAAAGAATGTACTTATTATAATTGTGGAAAACTAGGACATTTAGCTAGAGATTGTAAAACGCCTAAAGACCCAAAAAAGAAACAAATATCAGAAATAAAGATAGAAAATGCAGAATATATGCAAATAGATTATATAGATTACGAATTAGAAAGTGTAGATAGTATATATGAAATTTCAGAAAATGAAATAGATAATGAAATAGATAGTGAATTAAATGAATCAAATGACTGAAGAAGATATAAAATAATAACAAAGGAAGAATATTTAAATGAAGAAGGAACAAATCAGAAAATAATATTTGATAATAATATATTTGACGAGACAAAAGGAAAAGAATTAGATTTAAGTTTAGAAAAAATATTTAAAATACCAACAATAAAAAACATATTTAGTAGGCGAAAAGAAGAATACTACGTAGTAAGCCAAAAAGAACATCTAATAGACTGTAGATATGCACAAGGTAGAGCTAGTATACCACTAGTAACAAAAAGAATAATTAATAAAGAAATAAATGATATAAAAAGTAAAAACCCAATTAAATATGTACACCTTGGAGGAACAGAGATATTAATAAAAGCATGTTTTAGAGAAGGAATAGATACACCAATAGAATTATATTTAGCAGATGATAGAATTATAAAACCTATAGAAAAAAGTATAATAACCGTCATAAGAGGATACTTAATATACCAAACATTTAAATTTATAATAAGTGCAAATTATTCAGTGGCAATAACAGATAAAAACATAGATAAATCATAAGTATTATATTGGAAAATATCAGAAATAGAACTAACCCCAGGAAGTAAAATATTTACAGCAAGATATAAAAATCTATATGTATTAACAACAAAATATAAAATAACGGGAAAAAATAAAATTAATAAAATACAAATAGAAAGTCCTTTTGAACAATTTGTAAAAACAATCGATAACAATGATTATAGTTACAAAGACATGGATATAGAAGAAAATTTAGAAATAATAAATGATAGAATAAGTACAACAAAAAGAATATCTTTCAAAAAAACAGAATCATCAAGGATCATCGAAAAGAACCAATTATGAAATAACTTCAACAGCTAATTTAACTCAATATTATATAACGGGAACAATAAATTAAAAAAAATATTTAATACTTCTAAATGCAGGACAAGAAGAAAATTATATAGCAAAATATCTAGTAGAAATGAAGAAATAAAATCTAATAGTAATATATGCCCAGATCTACCAAAAAGTTTAATAACTACTAAAGATACAGCAGAAAAAAAAATAATAGGAGTTAGAAAAATAAAAATAGAATTTGAAATAAAGGAAGATATGCAAAAAGCAAACATAGTATTAGGAATAAAATGGTTAGAACAAGTAAAACCCTACAATATAGAACATACACAAATAACCATAACCTATAATAGAGAAAAATTATTGATAAAAAGAGCTTTGACATGATATGAAAATATATGTACTTATGAAAATAATAGTAGAAGGATATTATAATAGATATTATACACCAATGATAGATACAGGAGCAGAAGTAAACTTATGTAGATATAATTGTTTATCAGAAAACAAATGGGATAAGATATTAACAAAAGAAGAGATCTATAATTATGAACTAACATCAAAAGATATGCCTTTAGGAATGTCGTTTTTAGATAAACTATACTCACATATAATAACTAAAACACACTGATAGTTTACAACACCATGTAAACAAAAGGTAAGAGCAAAAAGAGTTATTAATAAAATAAGAAAGAAAACTGATTAGATAAAAGGAAGTGAAAAAATCACACAAAAATTAGAAAATATAAAAAATACTGAAGACACAATAGAACTAGTTATATTTTCAATAAATAAAGAAGAAATAACTATATTTTCAATAGATAAGGTAGAAATAATAAAGAAGAAATTAAGATAACTATACAGTGAAGATCCATTGAAAGAATAGGAAAAACATAAAACTACTATAAAAACTGAGCTAATAGATAAAAATAGTATAATAACCCAAAAACCATTGACATATAACTTTGATGATTTAAAAGAATTTAAAACGCATATAGATGAATTATTAGAAAAACAATACATACAAAAAAATAATAGTAAACACAATAGTCCAGCATTTATAGTAAATAAACATAGTGAACAAAAAAAGAGAAAAGGGTAGAATGGTTATTGATTATAGAAACCTAAATGCAAAAACTATGACATATAACTATCCAATACGAAATAAGATATTAAAAATAAGACAGGTACGAGGATATAATTATTTTCGTAAGTTCGATTGTAAATTGGGATTTTACCATTTAAAGCTAGAAGAAGAATCTAAAAAATTAACTGCATTTACAGTACCACAAGGATTTTATGAATTAAATGTGTTACCATTTGGATATAAAAATGCACCAGGTAGATATCAACACTTTATGGATAGTTATTTTAAAAAACTACCTAATTGTATAGTATACATAGATGATATACTATTATATACAAAAACTAAAGAGGAACATTTAAAATTACTAGAATAATTTGCAGGTATAATAGAAAATTCAAGAATAAGTTTAAGTGAAAAAAACCCCGAAATTATAAAAAATCAGATAGAGTTTTTAGGAATACAAATAGATAAAAGTGGAGTAAAAATGCAACAACATATAGTACAAAAAATAATAAATTCAAAAGAAGAATTAGGTACAAAAAAGAAATTACAATCATTTTTAGGATTAGTAAAACAAGTAAGAGAATATAGACCAAAATTAGCAGAAAACCTAAAGCCATCACAGAAAATTTGAAAAAAGGATGTAGAATATAATTACAACGAAGAAGATAAAAAACAAGTTCAGAAAATAAAAATACTTTGTAAGGAATTACCAAAATTACAATTTCCAGATGAAAATGAAAATTTAACATATATAGTAGAAGCAGACGCAAGTGAATATAGGTACGGAGGAGTACTTAAATATAGATATGAAGAAGAAAAATTAGAACATCATTGTAAATACTACTCAGAAATGTTTAATGAAACAGAAATAAAATGGGAGATAAATAGAAAAGAATTATGCTCATTATATAAATGTTTATTAGCATTTGAGTCATATATTGTATATAACAAGTTTATTGTACGAACATATAATACACAGGTACGTTGGTGGTTAATAAAGAAAATACAAAATTCAGTTACAACAAAGGAAATTCGGAGACTAGTATTAAACATATTAAATTTTACATTTACAATTAAAGTAATCAAAACTAACAAGAATGTTATTGCAGATTACATATCAAGACCAAGCTACACAGACTGATATAATAAAAGATGATGCTTTAGAAAAGATACTCAAAACCCAAACTATACTTTCAGTGAAAGTGGATAGTACGGGTAATGAAATAGAAAAAGTAAAGACTAATGAAGTTAAATTGAAGTTTGAAGCTATGACTCAGATAACTCAGCAATGTGAAGGGCTATGTCGATCGGAAGACAATAAAATTCCAAAGCTAAAAGAAGACATTGGGACTCTCCATAAAACCCATAATGTTCATCAATCTACAATTGCAGGTACAAGCAAAGGAGTTAGTGGAAAAAGATATTAGAACATGAACATGAACAAGACATTTGAAAAAACATTTCTACCAAAAACACAGAAAGACCCCTTGTTCATACCCCCCACAAACTACCACATATCGAGAAAGTTTAAACCAAGACAGAAAAGCCTATAACCATATAACTCGAGCATACATAGAAAATATCCACAAAATACAGACTTATCTAAACCTTAACCCCAGAGCTACAAATATCCATGAACCAAACACAAACTATATAATCCAAAAATTACAAGGTTACAACAAGTTAATCACACTACCGAAAACCAACCCAATCATAATTAAAACTTGTTTCAGTTATGGATTATTAAATACCGTATATACCCAAGAAGGAGATGAACTAACAGCTATACCAGAGTTATATAGAGCATTCACTACCTATAAGAAAATAACCAAAGAAAATCTATTTTTTGTAAAGTTTTATACCGCACCAGCTGAGATATTATATGACAAAATTAAACCAGTTATACAAGTTTTAAAAATAGGATTAACAAGAGATATGATTATACCGAAAGATATTGTTCAACAACCAGAGATACCTAAAGTTGAGATACCTGGTTTTTATGCAAATAAATAAATTATTGGAATATCTTCAATTGTTCAAGAATTGGCAAATAACTACCTAAATAGGAACCAATATCGAGTTATTATTCAAGAGATCATCAAATAATTTATTCAAATTCAAGGGAGCTATGACAGTCAGATATAGAAAAAGATAGACAATGAATTTTGACACTACTCACTCCAGAAAAACAACCAACTGCAAGAGCAATTAAGAAGGAATTTATTTCAGAAGAATTATTAACAAGATATTGCAAAATGATAGGACACAAATATCCAGACCACCTATGCTCTAAATCCAATGGAGAAAATAACGTGATTCCAGAAGTCTAGCTAGAATAAAAGAACTAAATCAACCAAGAAGATAAGAACACCAGCTAGGAGATGAACGACAAAGGATATAAAGCAGCACTGATCGATAAAGGAATAATAAAAGAAAGAAAACAAAGCATTGAAATATGAAAATGACATATGGAGAAAAAAGATAACTTTGTGGAATATGAAATACGTAAATTATGCAAACATTTAATAGCATTTACTATTTCTAGACTAGCCTTTTGACTTTTCTTGTAGCATTTATTAATTTTTTGGCACTTGCCATTATTTGCTTTTTACTTTTTTGACAGATGTAAAGTTAGGAATAGTGTTTTCCATCTTTAGGATTATAAATATGTAAGCCATACGGCAATTTAAAGGCAAAACTTTCATGTATTAAAAGCAAGCCTTCTCTCTTGTACACAAAAAAGTTTGAATATTTAATAAAAACAGATATATTTCTAAGGAAAAGCTATGGATGAGCAAAGCACAGATTTATCAAATCTACTAAAACAGGTATTTTCATTTATAATTATGAATAGCTAAATTTATAAATTTTTGGCAATCATGATTTAATAAAATAAGCTCATGTTAGTTACTTTATAGTAGAATTATTCGAAGAATAATATGTTACAAAGTTTATTAGCAAAGAGGAAAAAGGAGAAAAATCCTTAAGAACTATGCCATCCTAAAGGTGAAACTGATGATGCAAGAAAGCCGTGATATTTGTATTTTATTAATTTTATTTTTTATCATTACTTTATGTTTTGTTGTTAATACATATAGATTTTGACATCTTGCTGTAAATGTTTTACTTACTGGGCTTAGTTCTATTCCTGATATTTTCCAATATAATACTAATGATTTATCTATGTTTTTAGCTGTTATTGCCACTGAATAATTCGTACTTATTATAAATTTAAATTTTTGGTATATTAAATTTCCTCTTATGGTAGTTATTATACTTTTTTCTATAGGTTTTATAATTCTATCATCTTGCAATACCCTGCATGTTTCTAAGCTAGGAGACGAACCATTTTTCCTACATATGAAATCTCCTATCCTGTGATTCATACTTGAGTACATGACTTACAATGAGTATCCTAGTGATAAGATAGCTTATGATGCATTAAGCATATTCATATGAGTCACTTAAGGTAATACAAGCTAAGAGTTTTTTAATCCATCAAGTTTTAGTGTTCGATTTTATAAGGGTCATATTTGAATGAGTATAACTCAATGTTAATATGATATTTCTTCATATTTCTACCACTAAATTATACAGAATCAAATTAGCTTTCCAACGATACCAATTTTATTAAAATTCGACACCCGAGCTAGGAGTAATGTCTTTACGAAGTAGAGTGCGTCGCCTAACCAATCACACATGGCCACTGAAAAGCATATGCGGCGCCTATGTAAATATAGGCGATAGCATATGTGGCGTCTATGTAGATATAGGCGATATCATATGCGGCGCCTAAGTAAATTTAGGGGATATCATATGCGGCGCCTATGTAAATATATGCGATATCATATATGGCGCATATCTTATGGTTTCAAGTGACTTAAACACTTCATTTTGAGTTATTTTGAGGGTAATTAAGTCTTTTAACACTTCTTACACGTCCCTAAACTTAACCCTACAAAATATATAGCTCCTAATTACATTACAACCCTACTAACATTTTAAGTTCATCATCCAAGAGCACTAAAATAGAAAAACAACTAAGGTTGCATAATTAAGCTTGAAGATCCAATTTTAAGGAAATTCCTTCGTCAATCATCAAGAATCTTCCTTCTAAGGTATGCGTGAGTTAATTCATGGACTCCTTTCGCCATGAAGCTCAAGAACCATCTTCTAAATTATGTATTAAGATATTTATGTTGGTGGTGGTTGATGTTCATGTGGTTGGAGTTTGATGATGCCTAAGATGGGATCTTTGTATGTCTTGTGTGAGAATATAGTGGTATTTAATGTATAAATATGTGAAATTGGTGGTTGAATATTTGTAATCTTGATGAATCCACCTATGCCTAAGATGTGCATGTAAGGTGTTTGTGAAAATACCTAAGGGAATAGAAATCATGCTTTTATGACATAATAAGTCCTAAATGACTATTCCATGTTCTAAGTTTATGTTCAACGTGATCCCCATGCTATTGTCTTGAATTAAAGATGTTGTATGACATGCTCATGATATTGTTATGATATGGAATGACCATGTTATTGAATCCATGCAAGTATATACATGTTGTGTGCATTCCCGATCATGTGCTAGATTGTTGAGAATCATTCTTATTATGAAATCCTTTCTTATGATATTGTGAATTGTGGACTCTACTCTTCTGATCAAGTCAGTCATGTGTGTCAGTTTCCTTCCATCGAGTCCTGGGGGTACTTGTGCCCAAAAACTATAGTTGTGTGCCTAGAGCTAGTGTCATATTTCAAGACATCCTCAGTCAAGCTATGCTCCATAGATTTTAGTTAGTCACGTGACTCAGAAAAACTCAGAAATCTCAGTAGGTTAGTAGTCTTAGTAGTTTCAATACTCTCAGTCAGACCTCAGATCTTAAGTAGCTTTTCTGTCAGTCAACGGAACTCAGTGAATTCAGCTTAGTTCAGCTAAGAAAATATTATCAACTTAGTTAATCAATTTATAAATTAGTTTAGTTCAGTTAGTCAGTTCAACGTATTTAATCTTTTTAGAGTCTTTTAGTTGGGAGTAGGGACTAGCACCGAGCGAGTGCAGGGATGGTGGTTTTTCTCATTATAAAAGGAGCCGTTATCAGCAATCTCTGTACTCCAGAACTGCGTAGCTAGCGCAGGACAGGAGTCACCCATCAGATTAAGGATATACTTGACTATTATATTGCCTTAGGCTTGATTTCCTATTCAGGGTCACCCGTCAGAGAGAATTGACCATAGTAGAGGTCTCTACCCGTGGCCCGGTATTGACACCCTTCCAATCAAGGCAAAAATTGGACCCCACCAGTACAGTATCAGGGCATGTCAATTAGGTTACTACCTCCCATAATCATAGTTACAGTTATAGTTTCAGTATCAGTTTTTAGAGTAGAAATCAGGAATCAAGACTATCAGATACAGTCATCAATCTCAGTAAGGAACTCATATAATTCCATTGATTCTTAGACCATCCCGTCTGATAGGCTTGGTCCCATATTCAGATGCTTATTATTAGATCTAGAGGTCACCCAGTAGACAAGCTTGATCTCAATCTCAAATTCAGTCGAGTATTCTCATTATCAGTTTTAGAGATCACTCGTTAGCTAGGACTGATCTCAGACTTAGATATTCAGGTACAGTTTGGAACTCAGATAGTTTTCCCTAGAATGAGTACTGTTAGATACAGTCATCCATGTTATCAGTCATTCAGTATCTCAATATCATGAAACTCATGTTGTCAGAGTTCAAACTCAAGTAGTCAGTTTCACCACGAGTTTAGTAGCAGTATGTATGTATGTATGTATTCTCACGTTCATATTAGTCAACATGTTCATGCATATAAACCCCATGCATATAGCCTACCCCCATGTATACTCAGTACTTTAGTGGTACTAACGTATTTGCATTATGGTGCTTTCTTTTTATGTTACACCATAGGTTCTGAGGTGTAGATTCTAGATCAGCAGTAGCAGTTCAGTAAGCAGTGAGTCCTTATCTTTCAAAGAAATAATCATTACATTTATTATTCCAGTATTTTAGTTTATTTTCAGTTTGGGGAGTTAGTTGGAGACATGTTCCTTCAACTCCTTATTCAGATAGTTTAGAGGAGTTTAGATGATTATAGAGTTTTCAGATTTAGTCTTTAGTATTTTCAGTTTTGTTTTGGTACTGTGATACCACCTTATTTCAGATATTTTATTATTCAAGATTGAACCTTACGCCCTCTTTGTTCATGTTTCCGCATTTTATATATATATTATGCAGTTATAGGTACAAATATCAGTCATGGGTTAGCTTGTGGTCCTTCGGGGTCATGAGCACCGTGTAGCATTTCGGTTCAAAAAATCGGGGCGTTACACATCTGCTAAATATAATTCTATTGGTGTATCTATTCCTTCTCTAAAACATGTTTTATTAATATCTCTGTTCCTCTAAGGAGTACATATTTTATTGGGTCTTTACTTTTTATATCATTTATTTCATTATTAATTATTCTTTTTGTTACTAGTGGTATACTAGCTCTACCTTTTGCATATTTACAGTCTATTACATATTCTTTTTGGCTTACAACGTAGTATTCTTCTTTTCGTCTACTAAATATGTTTCTTATTGTTGGTATTTTAAATATTTTTTTTACACTTAAATCTAATTCTTTTTCTTTTATCTCGTCAAATATATTATTATCAAATATTATTTTCTGATTTGCTTCTTCTTCATTTAAATATTCTTCTTTTGTTATTATTTTTATATCTTCTCCAGTCATTTGATTCATCAAATTCACTATCTTTTTTATTATCTGTTTCATTTTCTGAAATTTCATATATACTATCTTCACTTTCTAATTTGTAATCTATATAATCTATTTGCATATATTCTGCATTTTCTATCTTTATTTCTGATATTTGTTTCTTTTTTGGGTCTTTAGACATTTTACAATATCTAGCTAAATGTAACACCCTGACGTCTTCTTAGCTAAATTCCGTCCATGGAAAGTCTAAGCATTAGCTTCTAGAATGATCTAAATTAATTTTCATATGGAATTTCCTAAATTTCAACCTTTCATTATGTAGATTACTGAATTATCTTTCCAACGATATAAGATTCATCCAAAACGGACCCTCGGTGAAGAAGTTATGAATAATTTAAGGTTCCAGTCGTAAACATCGTCATTTTGGTGTCTAGTGCATCGCGGAGAGGGTAGAATTGACTATCGTCAAATTCCAGTGGGATTCCGCGATGGTGGCACGTCGCAGATGCACCTAGTTTCCCACTCGTCGAATTCCAGTGGACCACCACGATTGTGGTGCGTCGCGGTGGCACCCAAAATTGAATTTTTAAGTTCAAATTTCCAGTTCCGTTTAGGAGTCATTAAGGGTAATTTTGACTTTTTCCTAGCCTTTAAAACCATCCAAACAAAGGATTTAGGGTATGTTTGAGCAACTTAACCCTATTTTCATCAAAATCATCAAGAATCCTCTCTAGAGTTTCAAACAAGAACTTAAAGAAACTCAAGATTCAACCATAGGTTTTCAAAATCGATTGAAGATTAGAAATCCTCAGATCATAGGCTTCAAGAAAGACCCATTGTTTCCCTATTTTGAGGTACACGGGGTTTTCCTAAAATCTCATGGGCTTAGAAATCATGTTTTAAGAAAAAGGGTTTTTGGATTTATGAATATAATCATATTTTAGAAGTTTTGACGATATTGTTTTGGCCTTTAGGCCTTTCCCCAATTTGTTTGGAAATTTTTATATATATATATATATATATATATATATATATATATATGAATGTGTTTAAGTATGAATATTCAATTGAGAGCATGACTTATAATGAATCCCTCTCTTGTTATGATCTTTCTCATCTTCCATGTGATATGAATTGTTCTAAACTGCATCTTGAAAAGCATGTTATGAAATATCTTTAATGATGTTATACTTGAATTATGATTTCAATTTCAAAAGAGAGAGGGTTTTTTATTTTGATAAATGTTGAAAATATTCCTATAATGGAAGAGTGCATGAGTTTGCTAAAGGCACATGACCACCATATTGTTGAAGAGTTTTTGCATAGTTTTAACATGTGTTTCGAAACATGAATCTCTTAAACTAATTGCATATTTGGGTGGTCTGAATTGGGTTTTCATGAAATCATCATGTAAGGTACATTATGGCTCTGAAATAGGACTTGCAAGTCTTAGTGTGACGACACCAACTCAGATTATACCATGGTAATTCAGAACAGAATAGAATACATGTTTAAAGTTAGAATTTTTAGATGTTGAAACTAGAACAATACATGATTCAGAACACTATAAAATTGGGCATAAAGAGAGCTTAGGTGGTTCCCCGAAGAAGGCATGAGTCAGACAACTCATTGCCCAAAACCGTGATTTGCCAATTTGAGTATATTATATTACGCTGGCCTAGTGTCGTGTATCATATCAGAATCAAAAAACTCCAACCGTTGCGGCACACTCGGGTTGGGGGCTTCCCCACCGAGTTAATGGTGGATTCCATACAGCCCATGGAATATCAGAATTGTAGAGGAGTGCCACCTAACTCAGAAGTTATACAAAGATCAGACATTACATTGATAAGAATGAATTGTGATTTTCAAAAAGTTCCTATGTGTTTTAGAACTATTTTATGTATAGTATCTGATGATTTTCTCTCCAACAATTTTATCTATATAAAAGTTTTATTTTGGAATACTTTGTGTACCAGTACATCTGTATTGACCCCCCTCCTCCTTCCAGGTTCTGAGGCTCAGTCAAGGGGTCCAAAACGGCAGTAGATTCGTTAGAAAGAGTTTGCAGTATTCAGTTGATGAGCCTTCTCTATTCCAGAAGGCCCATCTTTTAGATTATGACCTTTATTATTGTTTTGGTCTACTAGGGGCCTTGTCCTAGTTTTCAGACAGTTATCAGATTTTCATGTAGTAGAGATTTCGCAGATTGAGTCAGATGTTATTTAGCTGTAGTTGTACTACAGTTTTCCATACTTATGTTGATATTAGAATTTGACCATGTTTCCATCGTTGACTATGTTTCCACATCTCCTTTACTATATGAGTGTTGTGCATGATTACCAGATAGAGAAGGGGGTTTCGGGCCTTCATGGTTCAAGATGTCCTTTATGGTCAAGCCCTAGTTTGGGTCATGACAAACTTGGTATCAAAGCATGGTTCATGGTCCCAGGGTGTCTGTGAAATCGCATCGGGTAGAGTCTTATTTATGGGTGTGTTACGCGCCACACTTATAGGCAGGAGGCTACTAGGAGTTTAGTAATATTTCTCTTCTTTGTGATTTAGCTCGTGCTTTAGAGTCTAATCTGTCCCCTAATCAATGATCTCTTGCTTTCCAGAAAACCAGTTATGCCTCTCTGTCGCACCAATATTAATGCTTAAGAGAAAGAAGTCTGTCCCACTGATGGGATGAGGACACGTAATAGATCTTAAACTGCAGAACCTATCCCTACTCTTGGAGTCCCGACCAGTCCACCTAGGGCTCCATGGACCAATGTTAATCGTCCCCCGACTACTCAGTGGGATATTTTGAATGCAGAATTTAGATAATATATTCATATGCTGACATAGTTTATAGCTAATCAGGCCTAACGATCAGAAGATGTTGGGTCTACACCTGTTACATCTGAAGCTACTAGGGTGGGTCAGTTCATGAGAATAAACCTGCCTAAGTTTACTGGCACTAAAGTAGGAGAGAATCTGAAAGAGTTCATAGATAAAATGGAGAAGATTTTCAGAGTGATGCATGTGGATCAGGTGAAAGGTGCAGAGATAGTGGCTTATTAGCTAAAGGATGTAGTGAACCAATGGTATGATGAGTGGGAAGAAGTGAAGGGTGACAATGTTGAGCCCACAGTGTGGGACGAATTTGTTAAAGCTTTTTTTGACTGATTATTTCCTTTGGAGATGAGGGAAGCTAAAGCAGAGGAGTTCATGAACCTTATGTAGGGTAAGATGAGTGTTCAAGATTATACTTTAAATTTTAATCAGCTGGCCCATTATGCACCTGAGATATGAGTAATATGAGGGCCTAAATGACGAAATTTGCTTTCAGCCTTTCAGATGACCTGGTGCTTGAATGTCAAGGGGCGGTGCTAAATAGGGAATTAGACTATACTAAGCTGACAGTCTATATGTAGCAGGTTGAGGAGAAGAAAAAGAAGATAGCCAAGTCCAGAGAGAAGGACAGGCAGGCGAAGAGAACCAGATCAGCAGATCAGAACCCCAGTTAGCAGCAGGGTGGTAATTGGGGTAACAAGTGGAAAAATAAAAAGTTTTGGGACAAAGCATAGTCTGCAGCTAGCACCCAGACCCCCAGTTGATAAATGCCCCCAGAGTATTCAGACTAGTCATGGACCCAGAGCTCAGGATACTCAGTCACAGGGTAGTGTGGCGCAACAGCATCGTACTTTTCCATGGTACAAGACTTGTGGTAGGAATCATCCAGGAAAGTGTCAGTTGGATGTATTTGTGTGTTATTCTTGCGGTCAGACGGGCCACCTCTAGAGAGATTATCCCTCCACTAGGAGGAATATTGGTGGAGCTAAGTTTCAGGCAAACTCTTCTGCGCCATCACTACCCCAAAAGGGCGTCTCTACAATTGTTGGGAGTGATCATAATCGGTTATATGCGTTGACCAATCGATAGGAGGTGGAAGCCTCACCAGATGTTGTCATCAGTAAGTTAAAAATCTTTTTCTGTGATGTTTTTGCGTTACTTGATCCCGGGTCTACCTTATCCTATGTGACTCCATATGTGGCAGTAAGTTTTGGGTTTGATCCCAAAGTGATTACCGAACCTTTCTATGTTTCCACCCCGACGGGTGATTCTATTGTGGCAAGGAGGGTGTATAAAAATTATGTCATGTCTATTCTTAGTAGTGATACAGTGGCAGACCTCATAGAACTTGATATGGTTGTTTTTTATGCGATCCTAGGAATGGACTGGCTCCATCGATGTTATGACATACTAGACTGTAGGACCTGAAAGGTTACCTTTTCTTTTTTGAATGAGCCAACAATAGAGTGGGAGGGGCACTCTTTATCACCTAGAAAACACTTTATATATTATCTCAGAGCCCAAAAACTTATCTCCAAGGGTTGCTTGTATCATCTTATTTGGGTTAAAGATTCTAACACCAAAAGTCTTTCCCTTCAGTCTGTCCCTATAGTAAATGAATTCCCAAAAATTTTTCTAGATGATCTCTCAGGAATTCCACCTGATAGGGAGATAGATTTTGGCATTGATGTATTGCTAGATACCTTTCCTATTTCTATTCCACCATATAGAATGGCTCCTACAGAGCTAAAAGAATTGAAAGAACAACTAGCAGATCTCCTAGATAAAGGTTTAATCAGACCTAGTGTTTTAACCTGGGGTGCACCTGTACTCTTCATGCGAAAGAAAGATGGTTCCCTACATATGTGCATATATTACCACCAATTGAATAAGGTCACAGTGAAAAATAAATATACTCTTTCTAGAATCGATGACCGTTTTGATCAGCTTCAGGGTGCTAAGTGTTTTTCTAAAATAGACCTTCGTTCAGGATATCATAAGTTGAAAGTTAGGGAGTCAAACATTCCTAAAATAGCCTTTCAAACTAGATATGGTCATTATGAATTCTTGGTCATGTCCTTTGGGTTGACTAATGCTCCTGCAACTTTCATGGACCTAATTTATAGGGTTTTCCGTCAGTTCCTAGACCTATTTGTCATAGTTTTTATTGATGACCTATTGGTTTACTCTAAAAGTGAGGAGGACCATGACAATCACTTCCACGCTGTTCTTCAGACCCTCAAAGATCGTAAGTTGTATGCGAAATTCTCCAAGTATGAATTTTGGCTGAATGTTATTACTTTCTTGGGGTACATTGTGTTTAGTGAAGGGATTAAGGTTGATCCCCAAAAGATTGAGGCAGTAAGGAAATGGCCTACACCCACGACTCCAACCGACATTCAGAGTTCTTGGGCTTGGCAGGGTATGACAGAAGGTTTATAGAGAGTTTCTCCTCCATAGCTGCACCACTTACTAAGTTAACTCAGAAAAAGGTAAAGTTTTTGTGGTCCAACTCTTGTGAGAATAGTTTTGAGAAGTTGAAAGACAAGTTGACTAAGGCTCCTGTTTTGACTCTTTCGAAAGGTATAGAGGGTTTTGTTGTGTACTGTGATGCATCTCGTGTTGGACTTGGGTGTGTACTCATGCAACACAATATGGTGGTGGCTTATGTATCTAGGCAGTTAAAGGTTCATGAGCAGAACTACCCCACTCATGATTTGGAATTAGCAGTTGTGGTGTTTGCGCTTAGAATTTGGAGGCATTATCTTTATGGGGTGCATGTTGATGTTTTCACTGACCACAAGAGTTTGCAGTATATTTTCTCAAAAAAAGAACTAAACCTTAGGCAAAGGCGTTGGATGGAGCTTCTGAAAGACTATGACATGAGCCTTCGCTATTATCCAGGTAAGGCAAATGTTATAGCCGATGCCCTCAGTAGATTGTCTATAGGCAGTCTTTCTTATGTTGAGGAAGGTAAGAGAGAAATGGTGAAAGATATTCACCAGCTTATAAATCTAGGAGTGCAACCCTTGGATTCCGAAGATGGGGGAATGATTGTTCATGAGATAGCTACATCTTCCCTTTGTGCAGAAGTTAAAGAGAAGCAGGTTAAAGATCCCATCTTAATGAAAATTAAGAATGATGTGGGTCAGCAGAAGGTGATGTCCTTTGAGATCGGTGGTGATGGTATTTTGAGATACCAGGGTAGATTATGTGTAGCAGATGTGGATGGTTTGCGAAATAGAATCCTTGATAAAGCTCACACGTTGAGATATGTTGTTCACCCAGGATCTACTAAGATGTACCATGATCTAAAATCTATATATTGGTGGAATAATATAAAGCGTGATGTGGATAACTTTGTTTCCAAGTGTTTGAATTGCCAACAAGTTAAAGTAGAACATATAAGGCCAGGTAGTTCTTCCCAAGAGCTAGATTTGCCCTAGTGAAAGTAGGAGATGATTAATATGGACTTCATTATAGGACTTCCGAGGTCCCGAAACCAGTACGATTCCATTTGGGTGATTGTAGATAGACTGACTAAGTTAGCTCACTTTATGCCTGTCAGGACTAACTATTCGAGTGAGGATTATGCGAAGCTGTTCATTGCAGAAATAGTTCATTTGCATGGTGCACCTGTGTCCATCATATCCGACCGAGGTACACAGTTTTCTTCTCAGTTTTGGATATCTTTTTCAGAGAGTTTTAGGTACCCAAGTGAACCTAAGTACTGCTTTTCACCCTCAGACCGATGGGTAGGCTGAGCGCACCATTCAGACCCTTGAGGACATGTTGAGGGCCTGTGTTATTGATTTCAAAGGTAGTTGGGTAGAGTACTTACCATTGATAGAGTTTGCCTATAATAACAGTTTTTATTCTAGTATTGGAATGGCGCCATTTGAGGCATTGTATGAGAGAAGATGTAGGTCACCAATAGGGTGGTATGAAGTGGGTGAGACGTAGATGTTTGGGCCTGATCTTGTTCATCAGGCTATGGAAGATGTGAAAGTCATTAGGAAATGACTTAAGACAGCTCGGAGTCGTCAAAAATCTTATGACGATATTAGAAGAAGAGATTTAGAGTTCGAGGTTGGTGATTGGGTATTCCTGAAAGTTTCTCCTATGAATGGAGTCATACAATTTGGGAAGAAAGGTAAATTGAGTCCTCGCTATATAGGACCATACCAGATTTTAAGGAGAATAGGTGGTGTTGCGTATGAGTTAGAATTGCCTTCCAGTTTGGGTTCTGTCCATCCGGTATTTAACATATCCATGTTAAAGAAATGCATTGGAGACCATTTTTTCATGTTGCCTATAGAAAAGATCAAGGTGACAGCCTCCTTATCATATGAAAAGGAACCTATTGCAATCCTAGATCGTCAGGCCCGAAAGTTGAGAAGTAAAGAAATAGTTTCAATAATGGTGTTGTGGAGAAATCAGAAGGTTGAAGAAGCCACTTGGGAATCAGAAGACGACATGAGAGAAAGATACCCACACCTTTTTGACCCAGTAGATAGCGGAGTTGAAGGTACAATGCTTAACTAAATCTTTCTATGCTTTAGAACGCTTAGAATTGTGCTTTTCTATGTTCCGCATCATCATTCGGGGATGAATGATTCCAAGGGGGGGCTATTATAACACCCCGACGTCTTCTTAGCTAAATTCCATCTATGAAAAGTCAAATCATTAGCTTCTAAAATGATCTAAATTAATTTTAATGTGGAATTTCCTAGATATCAATCTTTCATTACGTAGATGACTAAATTATCTTTCCAACGATATAAGATTCATCCAAAACGGACCCTCGGTGAAGAAGTTATGAATAATTTAAGGTTCCAGTCATAAACATCGTCATTTTGGTGTCTAGCGCATCGCGGAGAGGGTCAAATTTACAATCGTCAAATTCCAGTGGGGTTCCGTAATGGTGGCACATCGCGGATGCACCCAATTTACAACTCGTCGAATTTCAGTGGACCACCGCGATTGAGGCGCGTCGCAGTGGCACCCGAAATTGGGTTTTTAAGTTCAAATTTCTAGTTTCATTTAGGAGGCATTAAGGGTAATTTTGACTTTTCCTTAGCCTTTAAAACCATCCAAACAAAGGATTTAGGGTATGTTTGAGCAACTTAACCCTATTTTCATCAAAATCATCAAGAATCCTCTCCAGAGTTTCAAACAAGAACTTTAAGAAACTCAAAATTCAACTGTGGGTTTTCAAAATCGATTAAAGATTTGAAATCCCCAGATCATAGGCTTCAAGAAACACCCATTGTTTCCCTATTTCGAGGTATGCGGGATTTTCCTAAAATCTCATGGGGTTAGAAATCATGTTTTTAGAAAAAAGGTTTTTGGATTTATGAATATAATCATATTTTAGAAGTTTTGATGATATTGTTTTGGCCTTTAGGCTTTCCCCCAAATTGTTTGGAAAATTTTATATATATATATATATATATATATATATATATATGTATGTGTATGTATGTATGAATGTGTTTAAGGATGAATATTTAATTGAAAGCATGACTTATAATGAACCTCTCTCTTATTATGATCTTTCTCATCTTTCATATGATATGAATTGTTCTAAATTATATCCTGAAAAGCATGCTATGAAATGTCTTGAATGGTGTTATATTTGAATTATGATTTCAATTTCAAAAGAGAGAGGGTTGTTTATGTTGATAAATGTTGAAAATATTCCAATAATGGAAGAGTTCATGATTTTGCTAAAGGCACATGACCACCATATTGTTGAAGAGTTTTTTCATAGTTTTGATGTGTGTTTCGGAACATGAAATCTCTTAAACTAATTGCATCTTTGGGTGGTCTGAATTGGGTTTTCATGAAAGCATCATGTATGGTACATTATGGCTCAGAAATAATACTTGTAAGTCTTGGTGTGATGGCACCAACTCAGATTATGCCATGGTAATTCAAAACAAAATAGAATACAAGTTTAAAGTCAGAATTTTCAAATGTTGAAACTAGAATAATGCATGATTCAGAACAGGATAAAATTGGGCATAAAGAGAGCTTAGGTGATTCCCCAAAGAAGGCATGAGTCAGACAACTCGTTGCCCAAAATCGTAATTTTCCAATTCGGGTATTTTATATAACGCTGGCCTAGTGCCGTATGGTGTATCAGAATCAGAAACCCCAACCCTTGTGGCACACTCGGGTGGGGGCTTCCTCGGCCAGTTAATGGCGAATTCCATATAGCCCGTGGAATATCAGAATTATAGGGGAGTGCCACCTAACTCAGATGTTATACAAAGATCAGACATTACATTGATAAGAATGATTTGTAATTTTCAGAAAGTGCCCATGTGTTTTACTAGTCATGTATAGTATCTAACGATTTTCTCTCCAACTATTTTATCTATATAAAAGTTTTATTTTGGAATACTTTGCATACTAGTACATCTATATTGACCCCCCTCCTTTCTCCTGGTTTTGAGGCTCAGTCTAGGGGTCCAGAAAGGCAGTAGATATGTCAAACAGAGTTTGCAGTATTCTTTTGGTGAGCCTTCTCTATTCCAGAAGGCTCGTCTTTCAGATTATGACCCTTATTATTGTTTTGGTCTACTGGGGGCCTTGTCCCAGTTTTCAAACAGTTATTAGATTTTCATGTAGTAGAGATTTCGCAGACTGAGTCAGATGTTATTTAGCTATAGTTGCACTACAGTTTTCCATACTTATGTTGCTATTAGAATTTGACCATGTTTCCGTAGCTGACTATGTTTCCGCATCTTCTTTGCTATATGAGTTTTGTGCATGATTACCAGATGAAGAAGGGAGTTCTGGGCCATCATGGTTCGGGATGTCCGTCGCGGCCAGGCCCTAGTTCGGGCGTGACACTAAATGTCCTAGTTTTCCATAATTATAACAACTATATTCTTTTATAGATTTCTTTCTCCTATACGATCTTGTATATTTATAATTTTTTACATAATATCTTTTTCTTGGTTTCTTGTACTTATATTTTGATTTTTTGTGTTTCTATATTTCTTATGTCTTTTTCTTTTCTTATAATATCTTTCTTCACATCCAAATTGAGGTGTTATTTTATTTTATTGCAACATGCTAAATTTTTTATTAATGATTTTTCCATTTTCATTTCTTATCTGTATTTTTCACATCAATTTCTCTACCATAATTATAGAAATTTTATTCTTGCTCCTATAGTATCTACTATGTTTGCTTCGTCCCAACTCTTTATTATTTTTAAACTAAATGGTTCAGGTAATTTACTAAAATATAATCTTCTAACTTCTTTACTTTCTTCTGTATTATATGCTCCCTTATAGTAGTATTCTTTAAATATGCATGTATATTCATCTATATAGCACATATTACATATTGCTAGTTTTAACATTGAATTCTTATTCGTATCTTTTTCTTT
The DNA here is from genome assembly GCF_002878395.1 of Capsicum annuum. Taxonomy (NCBI): domain Eukaryota; kingdom Viridiplantae; phylum Streptophyta; class Magnoliopsida; order Solanales; family Solanaceae; genus Capsicum; species Capsicum annuum. The sequence continues at coordinate 27,249,928 of NC_061118.1, read as the reverse complement.
GTTTTGTTCTTCTTCTTCTGTTGTCATATTGCTAAATTCATCTCTTATAGCCATTTCATATTTTTCAATATGCCTATAGGTGTTAGTTTAATCACTGTTGTTCCTTCTGTTTTTTTATAATTTCTTAATACCTTTTTACTATCTTCAGTTAAATTTAAAAACCATAATTTTGTTGTTCCTATTAGTGTTCTTTCTATATATTCTGGTGTATCTATTGCATTTATACCACTGTCTAATAATTGTTTTGTTATATATCCTATCCATAATTGTATCGTTTTATCTACATCTATTACACAGTCTAAGTCTAAGAAGTTATAATTTTTAAACTTATTTTTATAGTAAAATGTAGGTTTTCTTATTTCTGATGTACTAGATATTATTTTTCATCGTCTTTTTTATCAAGAGTGTTTATTTCCGTGTTTATATTTCTAAGTTTTCATTATTAATTACATCTTGTTTTTCATTTATTTCTAATTTTTCCATATTTGTTAAGATTTCTATATATGTTTTACTATCTTTCGAAACATAATTATGTGTTTCTTCAGCATCTATTGTATTTATTTCTATTTCATTATTTTCTAATTCTTTATTTTCTAATTTTTCTTTAAATTGATTTATCTCAATTAATAATTTTTGTTCTTTATCCTTTTCTTCTTTTTCTTTCTGTCTTTTTTCATACAACTCTTTTAGTATTTGTAGTTCTTTTTCTAATTTAGTAATCCTATTATTTTTAGTTTCTTCTATTTTTCATATTTCTTCTATAGTCTGTTGTTTTATTTTATCTATTTCTTTTCTTCCTATCTATTTCTTCATTTTCTTTTGCTATTCTTACTATAGCTATTAATTTATCTTCTAATTTTAATTCTTCTTTCTCTAACATTAAATATAAATGTTCACCTATTTTTTTATATCTTCTTCCTAAATTAGAAAATACTATTCTTATTCTTAATTCTTCATGGTTTTCATATGTTTTTTCATCTATTATAAATTCTTCTTTGTTCATTTTATATACTTGATAGTGTATAGATCATGTTGATATATGTATTCTAGATTATCAATTTGTGATTCTAAATATGATATTTCTTTCTTTTGTGTTTTTATTGATTTTTGGCATACTCCAACAATCATGTTATATTATAGTCTTTCGTTTCTTATTTTAAATTCTTTTCGTTTTTCAGATATTATTTGTTTTAGTTCTTTATATTTTTGGAATTTTTTTATGTTATTCATCTGTACAATATTTATAATATTTTGGTGGATACCGAAATCTGATTTTATCATAATTAGGTGGTATGTATCTCATTCTTCTAGATTTTAAATGGATTATTAATTTTGCCTCATTGCTAGATATTAAGGTAACTAAGTAAGCTAATCCGTGGGGGTTTTATTTTATTTTATTTAACTTCTTATAATCTGGTTAAAATTCTTTTTATTTTTCTAAAAGCTTGTATATTTTTAAATTGTCTTCTCATATTAAATAAATAAATAACAAGAAGATAACGTAATTAATAATAGCTTATAATTAACAATTAAATTAACATCTCTAACATTTCTCGTAATTAACGCATATCTACATGTACATTTTTTTAAATAACATAGCTCTGATAACAATTATAGAGGGGTGCGGATAACTTGGGTAATTTGTGTGGATAACTAGTAGATAACTAGTAGTTACTAGTTTTATCATGTTAAATGAAATGCTATGTCATAGCATTCCTTAGTTATTTGTTTTAACCTTATTAATTCTTCTATATTATTTTTAAGGTATACTATATGTTCCATATTTCTAGTTTTTATGTAGTCAAGTAGATTCTTTTTCATAAGTGTTTCTATTAATCTTATTTGCTCCATATCTTGTCTCCAATATTCTAAGTATTAGTAGTTTATCATTTTATCCTATAGTAGTTATAATACTGCAAATTTCTTTCTAATAATATATTCTAATTGTACTATATCTGATATTAAATTCTAGGTTATTTATTTCGTTAATTATCCTGTCATTTCCTTCTATGAATAATTTTATGTCTAAATCATAATCTAAAGTATCTTTTAATTCTAGTTGTTCCAAGGTTTTACCTATCCAAATTAATCTTTCTTTTAATTGTCTTCTTCCTCTTCTAAGTTGGTTTCTATAATTAATTTCTTCGTATAGCCAACTTTATTTTTCTCTAATTCTTCTTATATATTCTAACATTTTTAATCTGTATAATATCCATCTGAATAATAACTATATAAATATGAGCAGTAGCTTTCATTATATAAGTGTAGGTTTTCTATAGAACTTAATAACTCTTCATCTTCATCATCAAAATTTCATATCTTTTCCCATATTATTTTCTTTACGTCTATGATTTTTATATCTCTAAGTATATATAAAACAAGTATTTTAAGATTATCTGTCATTTAGGCTTGATTAAATGCTTTTTCATAATATTCTTCTTTATTTTCATTAAGGTATTCTATGTATTTTATATTTTTAGTTCTCATATATTCTTCTAAATTTGTTTTCATTAGTTTTTCCATTAATTGTATATTTTTCATATCCATTTTCCAATATTCGTAGTTTATCATGGTTGATGCGTAGGTTTGGCATGTAGGTATATGTAGGAGTAGGTAGGTAGGTGTGGTATGTAATTTATTCTAGTCATAATATATTTATCAAATATTTTTTCCCATATGATCTTTCTTATATCTACTATTTTTATATCGTTAAGTACATACAAAACAAGTATATTAAATTTATCTATCATTTCATCAGATAAGTAGGTAGTCATTCTTTTTCATATGATGCTATTTTAAAATATTCCTTTCAACCATATACATAACAAAATATGATCATCTTAGATCACTATATACTAGATTATTCTTAAATAACATGTTCTTTGGTCACTATTAACATGGTAATGTGGATACTTTTTCCCTAAACAGCGCCTCTACTTTGGTTACTCCCCTATCACGGCTTCTTTGCTTCACCGGTTTCACCTTTAGGATGGCATAGTTCTTGAAATTTTTTCTCCTTTTTCACTTTGCTAATAAACTTCTTATCATGCTATTCTTAAAATAATTCTACTATAAAGTAACTAATATGAGCTTATTTTATTATATCATGATTGTCAGGAATTTATGAATTTAGCTATTCATAATAATAAATGAAAATACCCATTCTAGTAGATTTGATAAATCTGTGCTTTTCTCATTCATAGTTTTTTCTTAGAAATATATCTGTTTTTATTAAATATTCAAACTTTTTTGTGTACAAGAAAGAAGGCTTGCTTTCAACATATGAAAGTCTTACCCTTAGATTGCCGTATGGCTTACATATTTATAATCCTAAAAGATGGAAAACACTATTCCTAACTTTACATCTGTCAAAAAGGTGAAAAGCAACTAATGGAAAGTGCCAAAAAACTAATAAATGATATAAGAAAAGTCAAAAGGGCTAGTCTAGAAATAGTAAATACTATATAATGTTTACATAATTTACGTATTTCATATTCCACAAAATTATCTTTTTTCTCCATATGTCATTTTTATATTTCAATGCTTTGTCTTCTTTCTTTTATTATTTCTTCATCGGTCAGTGCTGCTTTATATCTCTTGTCGTTCATCTCCTAGCTGGCGTTCTTATCTTCCTGGTTGATTTTTTCTTTTAGTCTAGCTGGACTTCTGGAATCACGTTATTTTCTCTATTGCATTTGGAGCATAGGTGGTCTGGGTATTTATGTCCTATCATTTTGCAATATCTTGTTAATAATTATTATGAAATAAATCCCTTCTTAATTGCTCTTGTAGTTGGTTTTTTTTGGGATTGAGTAGTGTCAAAATCTATTGTCTAGCTTCTTCCATATATGACTATCTAGCTCCCTTGAATTTGAGTAAATCATTTGATGATCTCTTGAATAATAACTCCCTATTGGGTTCCCATTTAGGTAGTTATTTGCTAATTCTTGAACAATTGAAGAAATTCCAATAATTCTTTTATTTGCCTAAAAATCAGGTATCTCAACTATAGGTATCTCTGGCTGTTGAACAATATCTTTCGATATAATCATATCTCTGGTTAATCCTATTTTTACAACTTGTATAACTGGCTTAATTTCGTCATATAATATCTCTGCTGGTGCGGTATAAAACTTTATAAAAAATAGATTTCCTTTAGTTATTTTCTTATAAGTGGCGAATGCTCTAAATAATTCTGGTATAGCTGTTAGTTCATCTCCTTCTAGGGTGTATACGGTATTTAATAATCCATAACTGAAATAAGTTTTAACTAAGCTTGGGTTGGTTTTCGGTAGTGCGATTAAGTTGTTGTAACCTTGTAATTTTTGGGTTATATAGTTTGTGTTTGGTTCTTGGATATTTGTAGCTCTGGGTTAAGGTTTAGATAAGTCTGTATTTTGTGGATATTTTCTATGTATGCTCGAGTTATATGGTTATAGGCTTTTCTGTATTGGCTTAAAATTTCTCGATATATGGTAGTTTGTGGTGGTATGGACAAGGGGTCTTTTTGTGTTTTTGGTATAAATGTTTTTTCAAATATCTTGTTCATGTTCATGTTCTAATATCTTTGTCCACTAACTCCTTTGTTTGTACCTGCATTTGTAGATTGATGAACGTTATGGGTTTTATGGAGTGTCCCAACGTCTCCTTTTAGCTGTGAAATTTTATTGTCTTTCGATCGGCATAGCTCTGCACACTGCTGAGTTATCTGAGTCATAGCTGCAGACTTCAGTTTAACTTCATTAGTCTTTAGCTTTTCTATTTCATTACCCATACTGTCCACTTTCACTGAAAGTATAGTTAGGGTTTTGAGTATCTTTTCTAAAGCATCATCTTCTATTATATCAATCTGTGTAGCTTTGTCTTGATATGTAATCTGCAATAACATTCTTGTTAGTTTTGATTACTTCAATTGTAAATGTAAAATTTAATATGTTTAATACTAGTCTCCAAATTTCCTTTGTTGTAACTGAATTTTGTATTTTCTTTATTAACCACCAACATACCTGTGTATTATCTATTCGTACAATAAACTTGTTATATACAATATATAGCTCAAATGCTAATTAATATTTATATAATGAGCATAATTCTTTTCTATTTATCTCTCATTTTATTTCTGTTTCATTAAACGTTCCTGAGTAGTATTTACAATGATGTTCTAATTTTTCTTCTTCATATCAATATTTAAGTATTCCTCCGTAACTATATTCACTTACTTCTTCTTCTACTATATATGTAAATTTTTAATTTTCATCTGGAAATTGCAATTTTGGTAATTCCTTAAAAAGTATTTTTGTTTTCTGAACTTATTTTTTATCTTCTTCATTGTAATTATATTCTACATCCTTTTTAAATTTTTTCTGTAATGGCTTTAGGTTTTCTGCTAATTTTGGTATATATTCTCTTACTTGGTTTACTAATTCTAAAAATGATTGTAATATCTTTTTTGTATCTAATTCTTCTTTTGAATTTATTAGTTTTTGTACTATATGTTGTTGCATTTTTACTCCACTTTTATCTATTTGTATACCTAAAAACTTTATCTGATTTTTCATAATTTCGGCTTTCTTTTCACTTAAACTTATTCCTGAATTTTCTATTATACCTGCAAATTATTCTAGTAATTTTAAATGTTCCTCTTTAGTTTTTGTATATAATAGTATATCATCTATGTATACTATACAATTAGGTAGTTGTTTAAAATAACTATCCATAAAGTGTTGATATCTACCTGGTGCATTTTTATATCCAAATGGTAACACATTTAATTCATAAAATCCTTGTGGTACTGTAAATGCAGTTAATTTTTTAGATTCTTCTTCTAGCTTTAAATGGTAAAATCCTGATTTACAATTGAACTTACTAAAATAATTATATCCTTGTATCTGTCTTATTTTTAATATCGTATTTGGTATTGAATAATTATATGTCATAATTTTTGCATTTAGGTTTCTATAACCAATAACCATTCTACTTTTTCCTCTTTTTTTTCACTATGTTTATTTACTATAAATGCTGGACTATTGTGTTTACTATTACTTTTTTTTATGTATTGTTTTTCTAATAATTCATCTATATGTATTTTAAATTCTTTTAAATCATCAAAGTTATATGTTAATGGTTTTTGGCTTATTATACTATTTTTATCTATTAGCTCAATTTTTACGGTAGTTTTATGTTTTTTCCATCCTTTTAATGGATCTTCACTGTATAGTTGTCTTAATTTTTTCTTTATCATTTATACCTTATCTATTGAAAATATAGTTATTTCTTCTTTATTTATTGAAAATATAACTAGTTCTATTGTGTCTTCAGTATTTTTTATATTTTCTAATTTTTGTGTGATTTTTTCACTTCCTTTTATCCAATCAGTTTTCTTTCTTATTTTATTAATAACTCTTTTTACTCTTACCTTTTGTTTACATGGTGTTGTAAACCACCAGTGTGTTTTAGTTATTATATGTGGGTATATTTTATCTAAAAACAGCATTCCTAAAAGCATATCTTTTGATGTTAGTTCATAATTATAGATCTCTTCTATTGTTAATATCTTATCCCATACTTGTATTTTTACATTTCTAGCTTTATAGGTAATTAAGTTTCCTTCATTATTAAATCATTTGACTACTATTGGTGTTTTATGCTTATCCCGTTTGTCTTCTGGTAAACAATTATATCTACATAAGTTGGCTTCTGCTCCTGTATCTATCATTGGTGTATAATATCTATTATACTATCCTCTACTGTTATTTTCATAAGTACATATATTTTCATATCATGTCAAAGCACTTTTTAGCAATAATGTTTCTCTATTATAGGTTATGGTTATTTGTGTATGTTCTATATTGTAGGGTTTTACTTGTTCTAACCATTTTATTCCTAATATTATGTCTTTTTTTTGCATATCTTCCTTTATTTCAAATTCTATTTTTATTTTTCTAACTCCTATTATTATTATTTTTTCTGCTGTATCTTTAGTAGTTATTAAACTTCTTGGTAGATCTGGGCATATATTACTATTAGATTTTATTTCTTCATTTTTTACTAGATATTTTGCTATATAATTTTCTTCTTGTCCTGTATTTAGAAGTATTAAATATTCTTTTTCATTTATTGTTTCGTTATATAATATTGAGTTAAATTAACTTTTGAAGTTATTTCATAATTTGTTCTTTTCGATGATCCTGATGATTCTGGTTTTTCGAAAGCTACTCTTTTTGTTGTACTTATTCTATCATTTATTATTTCTAAATCTTCTTCTATATCCATTTCTTTGTAATTATAATCATTGTTATCAATTGTTTTTACAAATTGTTCAAAAGGACTTTCTATTTGTATTTTGTTAATTTTATTTTTTCCGTTATTTTATGTTTTGTTGTTAATACATATAGATTTTTAGATCTTGCTGTAAATATTTTACTTCCTGGGGTTAGTTCTATTCCTGATATTTTTCAATATAATACTAATGATTTATCTATTTTTTATCTGTTATTGCCACTGAATAATTCACACTTATTATAAATTTAAATTTTTGGTATATTAAATTTCTGCTTATGGCGGTTATTATACTTTTTTCTATAGGTTTTATAATTCTATCATCTACTAAATATAATTCTATTGGTGTATCTATTCCTTCTCTAAAACATGTTTTTATTAATATCTCTGTTCCTCCAAGGTGTACATATTTAATTGGGTCTTTACTTCTTATATACTATCTTCAATTTCTAATTCGTAATCTATATAATCTATTTGCATGTATTCTGCATTTTCTATCTTTATTTCTGATATTTGTTTCTTTTTTAGGTCTTTAGGCATTTTACAATCCCTAGCTAAATGTCCTGGTTTCCACAATTATAACAAGTACATTCTTTTATAGATTTCTTTCTCCTATATGGTCTTTTATATTTATAATTTTTTACATAATATCTTTTTCTTGGTTTCTTATACTTATATTTTGATTTTTTGTATTTCTTATATTTCGTATGTCTTTTTCTTTTCTTATAATATTTTTCTTCACATCCAAATTGAGGTGATATTTTATCTTTACAACATGCTAAATTTTTTATTAATGTTTTTTCCATTTTCATTTCTTCTCTGTATTTTTCACATAAATTTCTATACCATTGTTGTAGAAATTTTATTCTTGCTCCTAGAGTTTCTACTATGTTTTCTTCATCCCAACTCTTTATTATTTTTAAACTAAATGGTTCAGGTAATTTACTAAAATATAATCTTCTAACTTCTTTACTTTCTTTATATATTATATGCTCCCTTATAGTAGTATTCTTTAAATACGCACGTATATTCATCTATATAGCACATATTACATATTGCTAGTTTTAACATTAAATTCCTATTTGTATCTTTGTCTTTGTTTTGTTCTTCTTCTTCTGTTGTCATATTGGTAAATTCATCTCTTATAGCCTTTTCATATTTTTTCAATATGTCTATAGGTGTTAGTTTACTTACTGTTGTTCCTTCTGTTTTTTAATCATTTCTTAATACCTTTTTACTATCTTCAGTTAAATTTAAAAACCATAATTTTGTTGTTTCTATTAGTGTTCTTTCTATATATTTTGGTGTATCTATTGCATTTATATCATTGTCTAATAATTATTTTGTTATATATCCTATCCATAATTGTATCATTTTACCTACATCTATTACACAGTCTAAGTCTAAAAAGTTATATTTTTTATTAATTATTTGTTTTGGTGTCCATTTGTTATATTCATCCCTTAGGTTATATGTTTTAAACTTATTTTTATAGTAATATGTAGGTTTTTTTATTTCTGATGTACTAGGTATTATGTAATGGCCCTTTCGGTCGTTTGTGAAATTTTTCTCATCTTTCCTATTTTAGATCTTCCCGTAATTTATGTACGTGAATTTATGAACCACGGGTTGAATAGTATCAACTTTTGAGATGTAACGAAGTGATTTAAGTCATTATTTGAACTATTTTCTCGAGGTCCCAATAAATTTTGAGGGTCTATTCAAAGTCTTGGGTATTTTAAATAATGAATTATTAGTGCAAAAGTTTTAATTTATTTTCTTATGTAGCCAACACAAGAACTAATTTAAGTAAAAAGGGTTTACTATTTCTATTTAAAGATAATATCGGATAATGGGGAGCAACAAGCCACGATGGTTAGTTGCAGTTCAATTCTCCCCATAGCCACCTTGAAGTGTTTCTCCCAAAATAGCTTCAGATAAGATTCTGATGCAATTATATAATTGTAATGAATGAAAGTTGAATAATTCTTACAGGTGTTACTTCTTTTATATAAGAGTTCAAGGAATTAGTAGGATTATTTTAGCCTGATGATTGCAAGGTGGTGGATGATAAAGTTGTTCCTATTAGTGCTAGTAGAAACACGTGCAGTAGCAATAGTTATGGGAAACATACAATATCTCTATTTAGAGTTAAGATAACTATGTTAGGATAAGATAGGTAGTATTAGCTTCTGGTGCATTATAATTAAGGTTCCAGTGCATTATAATTAGGAGGTTTAATTAGTAGTTAAATTATATACTCTAATGATGACAATCATTAGCTTTAATGATTGAAAAGTGGCAAAGTAAGGGTCTGTTAAGAATAAGTACTATGGTTACTGCTATTTTTGGTAGAATACCACAACAAATAAAGTAGAATAAAGAAATTTTTATTTCTTATGCTTTTAGAGAGAGTTGGAGTAAATAGATGGACACGAGATTTAATTAAACTATGATAGTTAATCATTTGGTTAATAATTACCAAGTGGAAAGGGTATAAGTGATGTCCTGTACATAGAATAGTAAGTCCTGTAGTTCCTAGTAGTTATTGAGTCCTTAATTCTAGATTACCAGGTTACGATCTGAAAGGTTTTTGATCAATTTAGGTATAAGTGTGAGATTAATCGAGTAAGAATTTACAAATTGGGTGTGTTGACACCTAATTTTTGCCCTCCACGACTAAATTTAATCCTGAGTTTCTTCAGTTTTTAACAAACTAAAATAATTATTTCATCCAAATAAAAAAAAACTTAAAATATTTTTCGTACGTGATTTTGTCATTTTAAGTAGTGATTATATACTATCATGTTTAATTATACGAGATTATATAATTTGTTACTTAAATATTTATTTTACAAAATATCAGATTTCATTAAGGCTTATCTTGAAAATAAATTCAAATGATTAAAATCTTAATTTAAATATAATTTATTCTCAAAAATAATTTATTTGGATAAATATGCATTCATTTTATTAAATCAAGAATCTCGGGATAAAAAAACTATTAATTTAATTTAGCCAATCTATTAGATTTGATCATAATTGAAAATTGGTCATAATTGCAATGCAATTCGTCAATTAATTTTTAATTTGGTCAAATTAAATAAATATGGCTAAATTTTAAATTCCAATTGGGGTTATATTTTAAATAACCCCAAAATTATCAAGAACTCTCATAACTTTTACCCACTTCCCACCAAAAAATAAATTCAAATTGCACTATTCCCCCCAACTTTGTCCTTTTCCAATTTTGAAATTCAAAGATTGTACTACATTGTACTATTTTCCCCCACATTATCTTCCAACTCACCTTATCTTTAATTTTTACATTCCAAAAACCCCCCTAAATACTTTTTCTCTCACATTGGTAGATGAAAAGAAATAAATCTCTATTCTTTCCTATAAATGTTTTTCTCCCACATTGGTGGAAAAAGGAAAAAAATACCTCATTCTCTCCTATAAATACTACCACTACTTTGGTAGAGAGAGGAGGGGAGAAGGAAAAAAAAAGGCTAGAAAGGTGAAAAAATCCTTTTGAGCAAAAATAGTTATTTTTATTTAGTAAAAATTTTTGTTTCATCAGTTGATCGGCTAATCAAAAATTTTAAGTTGCCGGTGACGTTTTTCGGTGGTGGTTGATTCCAACGAAGCTCGTAGTCTCATTTTGCTGCTCCCAAAAAGGTAAACACACCTTTTTTTTTATTTTAGTTTTTATTATTGTTTTCTTCCTCATGTTTTTTCTTCGTCGTAGTTCGTAGATATAATTTTGTTTGCTGGGATTGTATGCTGTAAATGGCCTTAAAGGCCCTAAAACGTTGTAGTATCGATATTCTAATTATTTTAATGTTCATGATATAAAAATGAGCTAGCAATAGTTGTATGTGCCTTTTTTTTACTTTATTCTTTGATTATTTTGGATAAAGTTTCAATCTTTGCTTAAAAGATGTATTTATGCTTTGTTTAAACTCATTGTTGTTGGATACATTTATTTTTAGTATGTAAATTTATTTTCTTTATGTTTAGAAGAATAGTTAATGTTGAATGTTTTGCCTTTTCACCTTATTCTTTGATTATTTGAATAAAGTTTAGATCTTTACTTGAAAAACGATACTCATGTCTTGTTTAAACTTATTGTTGGTAGATATATTTATTTTTAGCATGTAAAGTTATTTCCTTTATGTTGAAAAGAATAGATAATATTGATTGTTTCTCTTTTTTTACTTTATTCTTTAATTATTTTGGATAAAGTTTAGATCTTTATATGAAAAACAATACCCATGTCTTGTTTAAACTTATTGTTGGTAGATATGTTTTTTATAGCATGTAAAGTTGTTTATTTTATGTTGGAAGAATAGTTATTATTATTTGTTGTGCCTTAATAAAAATAGTAATTAGTTAAGTCAAGAATTTGTCATTTGCTTACTAATTATTTTAATGGATTTCAAAACCCTCAGATAAGATATGAAGTGCTAGCTTTATTTTTCATCCAAGATGTTTATTCTTCTTTGTTCGCATGTTGCCTTTTCAAAATGATAAGAAAGTTCGAACTTTTGCGGCTAAATAAAATTATTTGGATATTTTTGACTCATGCATAGTATGATTGTGAAACTTTTGTTTTGCATTTTTAATTTGTTGACTCTCATTCTTGTGCAAGTGTGCTTATTCTTGTCATTCAAAAATTGATTCTTGATAGCTTCCTTTACTTTGAAATATGTCACTTTTATGCCTTGAACATATATTAATTTCTTTATCTTTTCTTTGCATGCAAAAAAATATCTCGAGTCCAAATGGACTCCTCTCCTCTTGCATTTCATAATGGGTAAATGAGGCTCACCCCTTCGAGTCAAGTTTGAAGTTTAAACCCAAGGTCCACTACATGGCGTGCGCGTGCTAGAAGATAGACGAAGAAGAAAAATGGGTCAAAACCCATTTATGAGGTCACTAAGAGACTTGAAAAGTCTCAATTTTTATTATTGTCTTCTTTTTATTTATTCATTTAGTCATTTATTCATTCATTTATTCATTTCGGCCTCGAAGCCAAAGTTGTATTTAATACAGGGGGAGCAAGACTCGAGCCAAAGGATCTAAAAATAGTTTAGGACAGCTGAAATAGGTCGGAAGCCCAACTAGACTAGGACAGGTCTTGGGCCCAATGGCCTAAATCCTTTACTTTCTCCTCCCTTCCCCTTTTATGTGTTTATTTGTTTATTAGTTTTGTTTAGACTTAGTTAAAATCCATACTAAGTCGCCTAAATCTATTTTACACAAGTCTTTTTTCGAAAAAAAATCAAATCACTATTTCAACAAATTAATCTTTTCGAAGTTAATCAAAAGACGATTTTCAAACAGCCTGGATAACCGCAAGTTAGCGGACGTTTTAGGTGCCTAACACCTTCCTAAAACGTTAATAGGAACCGCTTATCTAGAATCTCTAACTCAAAACGATTTTCCTATTCTGAATCGTTTGAAGTAACTTTTATAAAGGTTTCTTAATTCCTTTTCAAAATTAAGTGGCGACTCTCTTCAAAATTCAAAATTTTCGTAAAACAGAAATGGCGACTCTGCTGGGGATCTTTAACTAGGTTCTAACCAAATAATTGATTTCATCTTTTGATTAACTATTTATGTGTTCTGATTATGTAAAGTTTAATTATCACATCTCATGGCATATTCCTGCATCTAATAAACTATTTTGGGGTTTCGTGGATGTCCCGGCCACTGTTGTTCAATTCCAAAATGTGTTGGAAATACGAACAGCTTATCAGCACGTGAGTTGTCTGACGCTGTTTGTATTTTCAAACTCAAGTTGTCCGTTTGAGAACCAATGTTCAAACCCACTCTAGACACCTAGGATAGAATGAACCAAAACCCTATTTTAGGCATGAGCCTAGGATGACCCAATACCCAAGCGGGGTATTGGGCCCATTAGAATACCTGCCCTACGTCTATTGACCCCGAGTCAATTATAGATGAACCATATTTATGTGTTGAAGAAAATATATGTCTTTCTAATTCAATCCATTATTCTTTGGGGGTCGAGAAAAAGCTTGATTTGCTTACTTTCGTAAGAAGAATTGAAGCACGTTAAGCAAGAAATTGATCGATTTGGGCGGTTGTATCTAAGGCACAATTTGAGCGCCGACGGATGTCACCAATATGAGAAGTGGACAAAGCTAAGAAGGCAAAGGCAGACGAAGGAGCCTCTAGTAGCTAGTTTTTCTATTCTCCCCTGCGCGGGAACTTATCCTTTTTCATGTTATTTCCCTTTTTCCCCAAAGATTGTATCCCTCTTTTGTTATCTTTTGTACGCATTTATGCCCATTTTGTATCTATATAAGTTGGGGGTATAATGGATTGACTTTAGGGAAGCATATACTTTCTTCAAAAATCGTTAGGCCTGAACCCTTGGCTCAAAAAGGCTCACCCCAGTTAGGATACGTATTATTATAATGTTTTGTGTGCTTGTGGTGTTTATTTGGATCAAAGGCAAGTTATCCGCTATGCTCCTATGGATGAATTTGTCTAGGAATCAAACAATTCTATATGGTTATTTTCTGTCAAATATTTTGCATTACTTATCACATACGGAAACTAACACACCTGCCTTTGAGTTGTTTTACTTTACAGATAATAGTAATTACTCCATGTTGATATAAGCTGGCAGATCATCCCCACTTCACCCGATCGAAAACGCACAAAATCCCATCCTCTGACCATCATTCAAAAATGACGATAAATGACAAAGAAAGCGCACTGACTCTTTGGGATAATGTGATAGCGGAACAGAATGAGATGATTGCGGAACTTGCAAGAAAGTTAGAAATGCTTTAGGAAGAAATAAATTGCACTCAGGATTTGGCTAACTTGTCCATCACCATCAATGCTCCCACTCCGGGAGGACACGGGACTCTACTCCAAATTCCTCCCCTCAGCACACCTATTCTCGAGGATCAGTCGAATAACGTATAATCCAAATGTCTACCACCCACAAAATCCATCCGTAACCCCACAGAACCCACCTTCAAATCTATTCCCAAATCCTCAAAACACATTTCCAAATCCGCAAAATTCGCTCCCAAATCCACAAAATACGTCAAACCTACCTTTGAATCCACCAAATTCATGTCAAAATCTGTGAAATCCTTCTCAAATTCCGCCAAACTACTCGCAAAGTCCGCAGAGCCTTCCCAATTTCCAAAATGTCCTTCCCACTTACCAACCAAATTCCTTTCATCCCCAAAATCAAGCCTCCCTTCCAAATCCCCTTCAGGCTATTGTATCCTCTGACACCTATGAACCCCTTCCTAATCCTGAGATAGACCATTACGAGGAGAAAGAGAAAGAGTGGAAGGCCCAGCATGAAAGGAATTTACTAGATATGAAGGAGGAGATCATGAGGATCAAAGAGTCTCATGGAGCCAAGGACCACGACGGTTTGGGGTATGATGATTTATGTGTTCACCCGGGAGTAGATCTACCAGAAGGGTACAAAGTCCCTAAGTTTGAGATGTTTGACGGTACCGAAAATCTAATGGCCCATCTAAGAAGGTACTGTGAGCAACTGGTAGGGATAGGGAAAAATGAGGCGCTATTGATGTGCCTATTTAGTCGAAGTTTGAATGGTGAAGCCTTGGAGTGGTTCATGTCTCAGGAGCCGAAAAAGTTAACTGGTTGGAAAAAATTGGCCAAGGGATTCCTTGATCGGTTCGCATTCAACATCGAAATAGTCCCTGACCGGTATTCACTAGATCGAATCAAACAAAAGAGCGTTGAGAGTTTTCGAGACTATGCTTTTTGTTGGAGAAAAGAAGCTACCAAACTGCAACCCCCTAGTGAATACCGGTTAGGGACTATACTATGCTTTTTGTTGGAGGAAACAAGCTACCAAAGTGCAACCCCCTATGTCCGAGGAAGATATGGTATCCATGTTCTCTCGCACTCAAGAAGGAGAATATTATACCAGGATGGTGTCCGTTGTCAGAGCAACCTTTGCGAATTTGGTAAAAATAGGAGAATCATTGGAAAAAGGTATTCGGACAGGAAAAATTGCCAAAACCCCGACATCATCTGGAATTGCCATGTTTTCTAAGAAGAAAAAGGAAGAGGTAGGTGGGGTTTCTGCCAATTCTGTTACAAAATTGAAACAGCGGTTCAATTCTAGAAACGTTTTATCTTTCCCACCATCACCTAACCTTCCGCACGCATTCTACATCCACCCCCAATACCAAACTCCACTCCTAAACATCCCACCATCATACCAAGCTCCACAGCCAAATATCTTTCCCCAATACCCAATTCCACCTCCAAATTATCAGTCTCATTTCCAAACTACTCCCTCAAATAGCCAAACAAATTTTCAAACACCTCCAAATTACCACCAAGTACCCCTTCCTACAAACCTAAGCCCGTATAACCCCCAGCGTCCAAACCATAAAAAGAAACCTCCAAAACTTCACCCCACTAGCTGAAAGTCGCACTCAATTATTTGAAAGATTAAAGAATGCTGGTCATTTGCAACCAGTACAGCCAAAGCCTTTCAATCCTAGCTCCCAGTTTTATCACCCTGATCAAAATTGTGCCCATCATTCAGGGGCAGCAGGGCATAGTACCGAGGACTGTCTTATCTTGAAACACAGAATCCAAGATCTGATTGATCAAAAGGTCATCATGCTCCAGGAACCTACTTTAAATGTTAGCAATAATCCGCTGCCCAACCATGGGGGACCTACAGTTAACATGATTGAAATAGAAGGCAAATGGGCCAGGTGAACCCCGAAAAGTGCAAAAGGGAGGAAGAGGTAGGAAAGATAGAGAAAGTTGTAGCTGCCTTAAGTATCAACGAGAAAGCCCCATTTATAGTGATGACTGCACCGACTCAAGTGTACACTCCCCCTTCAAAGAAGAAATTTATTGTGCAAACCTCCGCTGCCCAGGGGATGATGCGATCAGGACGATGTTACATCCCTGAGGAATTGATCAACAAGAAATATTCACAAAAAATTCCAATTACTGAAGGAGAGACTGAGGAATTTTGGAGGCATATGCAACCAAAGGATTACTCAATTGTCAAACACTTGGAGAAAATGTCAGCCCAAATCTCTGACTTCGCACTATTATTGAGCTCGCAACACCACCGACAGGCTCTGTCGAAGGTCTTGGAGGAAGTGTATGTTCCCACAGGAACGAGTATTGAGAATTTAGATGCGATGATAGGGAACGTTGTGGGGAACCATCGCATATCATTCAGTGATGAAGAGTTGTCATTTGAAGGAGCAATGCACAACAAAGCCATGTATGTCACCATCATTTGTCGATATTATGCAATTAATCAGGTATTAATAGACAACAAATCTGGTGTGAATATTTGTCCCCTCTCCACGTTGGTCCAAATGGGCAATGATCTAGGGAAAATTCATCAAAGCCACGTAAATGTGAGAGCATTCGATGAAGGGCGAAGAGATACCATAGGAGAGATTGATTTGCACATCCAAATGGGGCCTGCTGAGTTTAAGACTAAGTTTCATGTTATGGATATTCATCCTAGATACAACCTGCTTTTGGGAAGACCATGGGTACATGGGGCAAAGGCAATTTCATCACCCCTTCATCAATTATTGAAGTTTATTTGGAAAGATCATGAAGTAGTCATCCAAGGAGAAGGAAGTCGAGCGGACCGTCTCAATGGTTATGTGCCGGTGATTGAAGATGTTCCAAAAGGTAGCAGTTTCTATACAGTGGAAATTGTAAACAATGCGGAAAGAGATTTGATACCCAAAATATCAATGCCTTCTGTCTACAAAATAATTACAACTGTGATGTTAAGAAATGGGTTCGAACCTGGTCGAGGCTTGGACAAGAATTTACAAGGAATTATCGAGCCCATTGTGATCCTAGAGAGAAGCTCTAAGCACGGGTTAGGGTATCATTCTACCAGAAAAGATAGGGTTGAGGATGAGCCAGAAAAGAGTCTGTTTAGGCCCTTGCCACTCCTGTTCCAGTTATTTCCCGTATGAGAGATGTCAGATGATGATGGTCTTGGGGATAGGATAGGAGATTTATTTGAAGGATGCAATGCTGTACCAGAAGATCTCCCAGATTCCAGCAGGGTGAAGCAGATTGCGCCAGGGGAGACTTTGCAAAATTAAACCTCCACTTCACTCATAACCCGTCGCCCGTCGTGATAGATGAAAGGGCAATTACTAATAGTTTTGAAATTGGTGATGATTGAGAGAAGGCCCCGGGATCCACCTTTTATATCTCAAAACTTTATTTTCGTATCTTACTGCTTTAAAAAAAGGCGGGGACTTGTATTTGTTCATGTCACAAGCCATGGTTTTGTAATTATTTCTCAAATTTCAATGAAAAGGCCTTCATTTATTTGGAAAACTATATTAGTTCTAAAATGTTCCTAGTCATATGTTTTGTTATTTTTTTATCATCTAACTTAGTTTATTTGTCCATTACAGTAACAGTAGCTTAAAACCTGCCAATGTTGTGTTATCTCAAAGCCTGAATGAACAAAATAAAGGGGACGATGATGGTTGAAAGGATGATGACGAGGAACGGTTAGTTGAAGATATGAAGAAATTTGAGAATCACGTAAAACACAATCTGAAAGAAACTAAAATAGTCAACTTGGGAGATCACGATAAAATCAAAGAGACCAGTATCAGTGTCCACCTCACGGCGCCAAAAAGGGAAGAGCTCATCCACCTGTTGCGAGAGTATATCAACGTGTTTGCTTGGTTCTATGATGATATGCCTGGGTTCAGCACCAACATTGTGTCACATAAATTGCCGATTTCTGAGTTTGATCCAGTCAAGCAAAAAATGAGAAAATTCAAGCCAGATTTAAGTCTAAAGATCAAGGAAAAAGTGACAAAACAAATCCAGTCTAAGGTTGTCGAGGTCACAAAATATCAGACATGGTTGGCCAACATCGTCCCTGTGTCAAAGAAGGATGGCAAGATTCAAACTTGTGTTGACTATAGAGACTTGAACAGAGCCAGTCCTATAACTGTACAAAACATGAAATGCAGTCATTCGTTTATTGTTTTGTCGGCTATCATCAGATACTGATGGATGAGGAAGATGCAGAAAAAATGGCTTTTATTATGCCCTGGGGTGTTTATCATTATAGGGTAATGCCGTTTGGTCTAAAGAACACTGATGCAACTATATAAGGGCCATGACAATGATTTTCCATGATATGATCCATAAGGAGATTGAGGTTTACGTGGATGATATAATTATCAAATCCCGCAAGAGTTCGGATCATCTAACTCATCTGGAGAAATTCTTTGAAAGATTAAGAAGGTACAGTTCGAAGCTAAATCCTGCTAAGTGTACTTTTAGTATGCCATCAGGGAAGTTGTTGGGGTTCATAGTCAGCAGAAGGGGGATCGAGCTAGACACATCCAAAATCATGACAATTTAAGACTTGCGACCGCCGAGGACCAAGAAAGAAGTTATGAGTTTCCTGGGTCGTCTGAATTACATTAGCAGATTCATCGCTCAATCAACAGTCATATGTGAGCCAATTCTCAAGATGTTGAAGAAAAATGCACTGAATGAGTGGACAGAAGAATGTTAGAGAGCTTTTGATCGCATCAAGGAATACTTATCTGCACCACCAGTTTTTGTCCCACTGAGATAAGGAATTCCATTATTGCTTTACCTTTTAGTCTCAGAAAATGCTTTCGGATGCGTCCTCGGGCAACATGATGAGACCGGCAGGAAAGAGAAAGCTATTTACTACTTGAGTAAAAAGTTCACACCATATGAAGCCCGTTACACTCTTATAGAAAGGACATGTTGTGCTTTGACTTGGATGGCACAAAAGTTGAGGCATTATCTGTCGTCCTACACAACTTACCTCATCTTGAGAATGGATCCATTGAAGTATATATTCAAGAAAGCCATGCCTACAGGAAAGCTAGCCAAGTGCCAAATGTTGCTGAGTGAGTTTGACATTATGTATGTAACCCAAAAAGCAATCAAGGGGCAAGCCTTAGCAGATCATTTAGCGGAAAACCCAATTAATGAGGAATACAAGCCACTTAGGACATACTTTCCAGACAAGGAAGTTTTGTTCGTAGGAGAAGATATCACAAAAATCTACCCCGGATGAAGGCTATTTTTTGATGGGGTGGTCAACTTCAAAGGTTCAGGAATTGGAGAAGTTTGGTGTCAGAAACAGGCTAACATTATCCGCCATTGGAGATTCAGATTTGCTGATTCACCAGGTACGGGGAGAATGGGCGATAAAAAACTCCAAGATTACTCCTTATGTGGAGCTGGTGCAAGAATTATGCGGAAGATTCAAGGATGTTGATTTCAGACATATCCCATGGACACAAAATGAGTTTGCTGATGCTTTGGCCACGATATCTTCCATGATTCAGCACCCGGATCAGAGTTACATCGATCCTTTGGAAATAAGCCAGAAGGAGCAACCCGCGCATTGCATACACGTCGAAGAGGAGCCTGATAGAAGGCCTTGGTACTATGACATTAAGAGGTATTTGGAATCTAGAATATATCCTGAAGAGGATAGTAACAACCAAAAGAAGAAATCTAGCGTTTGGCAAAGAATTACTTTCCAAGTGGAGAAATTCTTTTTAGGAGGACTCCTGATTTGGGATTCCTAAGATGCGTCGATGCGGCGGAAGCGAATAATTTGATAAATGAGGTACACACTAGAGTTTGTGGTCCCCACATGAATAGGTTTGTCCTTTCCAGAAAGATCCTAAAAATCGGTTACTTCTGGATGACTATGGAAAATGATTGTAGTAAGTTTGTGCAGAGATGTCCAAAATGTCAAATACACGAAGATTTGATTCGAATGCCTCCACACGAGCTTCACACAATGAATTCTCCTTGGCCTTTCGTAGCTTGGGGCATGGATGTCATCGGATAAATAGAGCCACTAGCATTGAATAGGCATAGATTTATTTTGGTTGCCATTGATTATTTCACTAAGTGGGTCGAAGCTGCTTCGTACAGAGCCGTTACTAAGAAAGTGGTTGTAGATTTCATCAGGAATAACTTGATTTGCCAATTCAGAGTGCCAAATTGATTATTACTGATAATGGGGCAAACCTGAACAGTCACTTGATGAAAGAAATTTGTGATTAGTTCAAGATTGTGCATCGCAACTTGACAACGTACCGTCCCCAAATGAATGGAGCCGTAGAAGCTGCTAACAAGAACATCAAGAAAATCTTGAGAAAGATGGTCAAAAATGATAGATCATGGCACGAGATGCTACCTTACGCCTTGCTAGGGTATGGAATGACAGTTCGAACCTCAACAGAAGCAACTCCCTATTTACTATTTTATGGGAATGAAGCCGTGATACCCGCTAAGGTCGAAATACCTTCCCTAAGGATTATTCAGGAAGCTGGACTGAGTAAGGAAGAATGGGTCCGTGCTCGCTATTAACAATTCATGTTAATTGATGAAAAGAGAATGGCCACTGTATGCCATGGTTAGCTGTATCAACACAGGATGGTTCGTGCCTTTAAAAAGAAGGTAAGAACTCGAGCATTTGAAGTAGGGCAACTGGTTCTCAAACAAATATTCCCTCACCAAGAGGAGTACAAGGGCAAGTTCGCTCCAAACTAGAAAAGGCCATACATAGTTTGCAAGGTGCTATCTGGAGGAGCTCTGACTTTGTCTGAGATGGATGGCACAAAGTGGACCAAACCAATCAATTCTGATGCGATAAAGAGATATTATGTTTGAATGACGTTCTAGTTTTTGTGTTTTCTTTGTTTGTTTGTAATCACCTTTGTAATAATGTTGTTTACTAGTGTGTAACTGCCTAGAATCCTTTCCCTTTATGCACGAACTACGTTTGACCTGAATTCCCAAGAAAGGGATACATAGGCAGCCCTTAGGAAAATTTATCCTTTCCCCTTAGGAAAATTTATCCTTTCCCCCCTATGTATGAACTACGTGATAACCTGAATTCCCAATAAAAGGGATACGTAGGTGGCCTATGTCGGCTTCGGTCAATCTATTAATTTCTTTTATATATCCCTAGCGTATCCTGAACTACGTTTGACCTGATTCCTACTTTAACAGGATACGTGGGCGCCCCAACGGCTCGGTCATATAACCCTAGAAAATAAAAACTGGGGCAGAATTTTCAAGAAGGAATCTCAAAAATTCACAAGAAAAGATCTACATCCAACAAAGAGAATGAAGATCAGCAAAGACTTCAGATCCACTCAGATTGGTATTATCTCAAACAAGTTTAAACTGGGGCAAAAATTTTGAAGAAGACCTCAAAATTTCCACCAAATGCCGGAACATATTCCAAATTCTCCAGCACCAGAGGTTAAAGCTTTGGAAACCACCAACTGTAACAAAGTTTGGGTAGACTCAATTTTTGGTTATGATAGAATTACTTGAAGAAACCCTCCAACAATAATCATGAGTTTTGGAAACCATCCATCGGATATAGTCAGAACCGCGAGGAAGACGTTCATTGAGCTAGTACATGATATGACTGGCAGAAATTTTCTAAAATTTTACAGAAGTTTTCAAAATTATTTCCAAAAATTTAAGACTATTTTCAAAAATCTTACGACTCACTTACTTAGTACTTGCCTAGACATTATTTGGGATAAAGTGTGAGGGTGGAAGTCTCAATATGGTGGAATGCCCAAGAGATGGCAAGACGCAAATCAAGGATCGAAAAAGGTCAACATGGAGTAATTTCATTCAACTAATCATTTTTTTGTGGATGCAGGGATCAATACGCAAAATGAGAGTCTCTTTCAAAAATCCCCGAGCAAATTGGGAGCCACAACAGATCATTAATGCCCAAGAACGGTATTTTAGGGCAGCCCTAAAAATAGATTTAATGCCCATTTATTGAGGACCTTTTGATTTGTCCATCTCATTTCTTGAGATCGTAGGTGACAAACAAAAGCACTTTGTCTTCTTTACGCGAGGATATCATCAGCATTTAATATATCTATCGACACGCTAGATACAACACTGGCATCGAGGATATCATCAGCATTCAATATATCTGTTGACACGCAAGACACAATGCTGGCATCAAGGATATCATCATCTTTTCATGAATCAGCATCTGAATACATTAAGAACACACGATTTGGAGGGACGCTTTCAGGTCGCCATCTAAGGATGAATGATATATAAGATTTCCTAGCAATTGACAATTTGAAGGTCATCTATAAGTCATATTATTTGAAATAGGATAGTGTGAAAGATCACCTATGAGTTGATAGCCTATAGGTCATCCGTAAGCCACAATAACATCCTAACCGGATAGTGTGAAAGATCCCCTACAAGTTGATAGTTCTAAGGTTATTTGTAAGTCGCAACT
The DNA here is from genome assembly GCF_002878395.1 of Capsicum annuum. Classification (NCBI taxonomy): domain Eukaryota; kingdom Viridiplantae; phylum Streptophyta; class Magnoliopsida; order Solanales; family Solanaceae; genus Capsicum; species Capsicum annuum. The sequence goes on along the minus strand of NC_061118.1, from coordinate 27,227,286 downwards.
AAATCCTTACCGGAGGATATGCAAGATTGTCAAATTGATACGTCCAAGGGTTCTCTATAAGCCGTGTCATATCCAAGATCGATTATGTGCAGGATTACCCAAAGACGATCAATTTGAGGGAGTATCTATAAGTCATATTGTATCCAAGGTCGGATGATGTGCAGGAACACCTAAAAGCAAGCGATTGGAGGGATATCTATAAGTCATCTCTTATCCAAAGTCGGATGATGTGCAGGATTAACTAAAAGCTAGATATTCAAAGGATATCTGTAAGTCGCCTTGTATCTAATATCAAACAATGCACAAGATTATCCAAAGATTGACAATTTAAGGAAAATTTATAAATCAATCATCGGCTATAATAGGAGAGTTCATCATTCCACATACAACAAGTGATATAGGTAACCAAAAGGGTTGCCATACCAGTACAAGATTTCGAAGTTGTAGAGATCGTTCTGCATAAAGTATCGCCGATGTCCAAAAGGGCTGCCCCACTTTGAAGACATATCAAACCGATAAATGTCATAATTATAGAACAACCAAGAGGGTTGTTGTGTTTGTTGTTTCCAGTAATTTCATTCCAAACAGATACCATGAAGAGATGACTCCACTTTTTAGGCCACAACTCACATGGAGATATGGTAAAAGACTAGCTATATCTTTCGTGAATTATTTTAGTACTAACACTTTTTGCTTGAGAAATTGTTGAGAGCATCCAAAAGGATAAAAATCTCAAATCAAAACCACAGGTATGGATGACTCCAAAAAGGATGCAACACGACGTGGAACTCTTTCTCAGCAGCAAAACGGGATATAGTCTAACGAGGGACGTCAAACTCTTTGGCGCGAGCTAAAGGATGATTACCACCACCATCTAACCACACCCTTATTAGAAGGCTTGTGGGTATTTCATGATATTCTGGTTTCAGCTTCACCTTCGGGATATTTTTAAACTCATGCCGAGGGTAACCTTCTCTTTTTTTCAAATTTAGATAATAACACACTTAGAGTTTTGAAAATTATGTCCAGGTAAGTTCTTGACTATGGATGTAAAGGATCCCACATTTATGGTCAAGAGGTTACAAGCCTCTTTTCTACAACTCGATCAACTTGTCACTCATTTCGAGCCAAAGATGGTCTGAAATAAAAGACTATCTTTTCTACCGATTGAGTCGAACTACAAGCAGTTTGATTTCCTAAAATCTTAGGATATGTAGGCTGGGATCTATGTAGAAAACTCGACTGCATTCCAACCTCCCCCCTAATCCCTTTATTCCCCAGTTTCTCGGTTTTATCAAACACTCTAAAACTGAGATAACTTATGAATTTTTTGAAAATTGTAATTTAAATCAAGCTCTATGAACTACAAGTGACCTGAATTCTCATGTAACCTGGGATATGTAGGAAACCTAATACCGAGGTTCAGCCATGACTCTATGAAACTCGTTCGAAAACCAACCTCTTTGAGATTCGAATCTATGGTCAGACAAAAATTAGGAACGTTAACCTCCCTTTTCCCAGGGTTACTTACATCCACCCTACCCAAAGGGAGAGGAAAGCTGTTGACACCTAATTTTTACCCTCCACGACTAAATTTAATCCTGAGTTTCTTCAGATTTTAATAAACCAAAATAATTATTTCATCCAAATAAAAAAGAAACTTAAAATATTTTTCGTACGTGATTTTTTCATTTTAAGTAGCAATTATATACTATCATGTTAGTTATACGAGATTATATAATTTGTTACTTAAATATTTATTTTACAAAATATTGGATTTAATTAAGGCTTATCTTGAAAATAAATTCAAATAATTAAAATCTTAATTTAAATATAATTTATTCTCAAAAATAATTTATTTCGATAAATATGCCTTCATTTTATTAAATCAAGAAGCTCGGGATAAAAAAAAGTATTAATTTAATCTAACCAATCTATTAGATTTGACCATAATTGAAAATTGATCATAATTGCAATGCAATTCGTCAATTAATTTTTAATTTGGTCAAAATAAATAAATATGGCTAAATTTTAAATTCCAATTGGGGTTGTATTTTCAATAACCCCAAAACTCTCAAGAACTCTCATAACTTTTACCCAATTCCCACCAAAAAATAAATTCAAATTGCACTATTCCCCTCAACTTTGTCCTTTTTCAATTTTGAAATTCAAAGATTGTACTACATTGTACTATTTCCCCTCACATTATCTTCCACCTCACCTTATCTTTAATTTTTACATTCCAAAAACCCCCCTAAATGCTTTTTCTCCCACATTGGTAGATGACAAGAAATAAATCTCTATCCTTTCCTATAAATACTTTTCTCTCACATTGGTGGAAAAAAAAAAATACCCCATTCTCTCCTATAAATACTACCACTACTTTGGTAGAGAGAGGAGGGGAGAAGGAAGAAAAAAAAGTCTAGAGAGGTGAAAAAATCCTTTTGAGCAAAAATAGTTATTTTTATTTAGTAAAAATTTTTGTTTCATAAGTTGATCGGCTAATCAAAATTTTTGAGTTGTCGGCGATGTTTTTTGGTGGTGGTTAATTCCAACGAAGCTCGTAGTTCGTTTTACTACTCCCAAAAAGGTAAACACACCTTTTTTATTTTAGTTTTTATTATTGTTCTCTTCATCTTTTTTCTTCTTCGTAGTTCGTAGATATAATTTTATTTGCTGGGATTGTATGCTGTAGATGGCCTTGAACGCCCTATGACATTGTGGTATCGATATTCTAATTATTTTCATGTTCATGATATAAAAATGAGCTAGCACTAGTTGTATGTGCCTTTTTTTAATTTGTTCTTTGATTATTTTAGATAAAGTTTCAATCTTTGCTTAAAAGATGTATTTATGCTTTGTTTAAACTCATTGTTGTTCGACACATTTATTTTTAGTATGTAAAGTTATTTTCTTTATGTTTAGAAGAATAGTTAATGTTGAATGTTTTGCCTTTTCACCTTATTCTTTGATTATTTGAATAAAGTTTAGATCTTTACTTGAAAAACGATACTCATGTTTTGTTTAAACTTATTGTTGGTAGATATATTTGTTTTTAGCATGTAAAATTATTTCCTTTATGTTGAAAAGAATAGATAATATTGATTGTTTCTCTTTTTTTTACTTTATTCTTTGATTAATTTGGATAAAGTTTAGATCTTTACTTGAAAAACAATACCCATGTCTTGTTTAAACTTATTGTTGGTTAATATGTTTTTTATAGCATGTAAAGTTGTTTATTTTATGTTGGAAGAATAGTTATTATTATTTTTTGCGCCTTAATAAAAATAGTAATTAGTTAAGTCAAAAATTTGTCATTTGCTTACTAATTATTTTAATGGATTTCAAAATCCGCATACAAGATATGAAGTGCTAACTTTATTTTTCATCCAAGATGTTTATTCTTATTTGTTCGCATGTTGTCTTTTCAAAATGATAAGAAAGTTCGAACTTTTGAGGCTAAATAAAATTATTTGGATATTTTTGACTCATGCATAGTATGATTGTGAAACTTTTGTGTTGCATTTTTTATTTGTTGACTCTCATTCTTGTGCAAGTGTGCTTATTCTTGTCATTCAAAAATTGGTTCTTGATAGCTTCTTTTACTTTGAAATATGTCACTTTTATGCCTTGAACATATATTAATTTCTTTATCTTTTCTTTGCATGCAAAAAAATATCTCGAGTCCAAATGGACTTCTTTCCTCTTGCATTTCATAATGGGTAAATAAGGCTCACCCCTTCGAGTCAAGTTCGAAGTTTAAACCCAAGGTCCACTACATGGCGTGCGCGTGCTAGAAGATAGACGAAGAAGGAAAATGGGTCAAAACCCATTTATGAGGTCACTAAGAGACTTGAAAAGTCTCAATTTTTATTATTGTCTTCTTTTTATTTATTCATTTAGTCATTTATTCATTCATTTATTCATTTCGGCCTCGAAGCCAAAGTTGTATTTAATACAGGTGGAGCAAGACTCGAGTCAAAGGCTCTAAAAATAGTTTAGGATAGGTGAAATGGGTCAGAAGCCCAACTAGACTAGGACAGGTCTTGTTGATTTGGGCCCAATAGCCTAAATCCTTTACTTTCTCCACCCTTCCCCTTTTATGTGTTTATTTGTTTATTAGTTTTTTTTAGACTTAGTTAAAATCCATACTAAGTCGCCTAAATCTATTTTACACAAGTCTTTTTTTTTGAAAAAAAATCAAATCACTATTTCAACAAATTAATCTTTTCGAAGTTTATCAAAAGACGATTTTCAAACAGTCCGGATAATCGCAAGTTAGCGGACGTTTTAGGTGCCTAAGACCGTCCTAAATGTTAATAGGAACTGCTTATCTAGAATCTCTAACTTAAAACGATTTTCCTGTTTTGAATCGTTTGAAGTAACTTTTATAAAGGTTTCTTAATTCCTTTTTAAAATTAAGTGACGACTCTCTTCAAAAGTCAAAATTTCCACAAAACAGGGTGTCCTTATATTCGTATTTTCATGACGATTATGTATTTGGACATATTTGAAATATTCAGAAGTTTTACGGAAGGGGAAGGCTCTTGTAAATTAACTTGTATTTGGATTCTTCGGTTGAGGTAGGTTACGGTTTAATTAGAGTTTAGACTCGACTTAATTGTGTGTATGCTCCTAAATTGGATACTTGTGGATTGATATTTGGACATTTTTGAAATTGTTGATGTTTGGATTGTTGATTCATGTATAGATGTTTATTGAAAATTAACTTGATGGAATTGTCTGATGACTTTTAGTGTACTTGTAAACTTGGTACATTGTGTTGTATGCTGTGAGGTTGTGTGAAGCTGACATTGATAATACTCATTAATTTTATGTTGGATCGAGTACCACGCCGGTACGTTTATATTTATGTTTGATCGGGTACCACGCTGGTACGTTTATATTTATGCTGGATTGGGTACCACGTCGGTACGTTTATATTTATGTTGGATCAGGTACCACGCCGGTACGTTTATATTTATGTTGGATTGGGTACCACGCCGGTACGTTTATATTTATGTTGAATCGGGTACCACGTCGGTACGTTTATATTTATGTTGGATCGGGTACCACGCCGGTACGAGTACATGAACAGAGATTGTTCCCTGCAGGTCATGACTATTTGGGCAAAAATAAGTCCCATAGCATGTGTGCACATATTTGTGTTATTTCTATGGATGTTTACAGTATGGTTAATACTCTTGATAGTTATGTGGCTTGTTTCTGAGCACTATTTGACCTGTTGTTGTATTGTTAATTCATTGAATATTTGTTGGGTGTCGATGCTTGTCTACTTGTTATTTGATTTATATTGTGTACATATTATTGAATTGAGTTGAGCTATGATACCTACCAATACATAGTGGTTTGTACAGATACTACCCTGTACTCTTCTTTTGATGAGTGCTGAAAGTGTTCTAGGATCAGACATGACCCCACCTCCATTTTCAGGCTGCCATGGATCATCTTATTTGTTTTTGTCCATCTTTCAGGCAATGAAACATTCTTTACTTACTTTATTTTTGGATATCACTTTAGATATGATCTTTGTTAGTAGTTCTTGTACATTGACTTTTGGGTCTTGGGAATTTTAGAAACCATTAAGATATAACTTTGATGATTTAAAAGAATTTAAAATGCATATAGATGAATTATTAGAAAAATAATATATACAAAAAAGTAATAGTAAACACAATAGTCCAGCATTTGTAGTAAATAAACATAGTGAACAAAAAAGAGGAAAAAGTAGAATGGTTATTGATTATAGAAACTAAATGCGAAAACTATGACATATAATTGGTATCAGAGCTACATTATTTAAAAAATATACAAGTAGGTATGTGTTAATTTAATTATGAGAAATGTAAATTCGATTATGAAAGATGTTTGAAATGTTAATTTAATTATTAATTATGAGTTATTATTATTTATGTTGTTACTTATTTGTTAAAAATGAGAAGACCATTTAAAAAAATACAAGCTTTTAGAAAAATTAAAGAAACTTTAACTAGTTACTACCTAGAATATATGAAGTTAAATAAAACAAAAGAAAATCCCCACAGATTAGCTTACTTAATTACCTTAATATCTAGCAATGAGGCAAAATTAATAATCCTTTTAAAATCTAGAAGAATGAGATATATACCACCTAATTATAATAAAATCAAATTTCGGTATTAACCAAAATATTATAAATATTGTACAAATGAATAATATAACAAAATTTCAAAAATATAAAGAACTAAAACAAATAATATCTGAAAAACGTAGAGAATTAAAAATAAGAAAAAAAAGACTACAATATAACATGATTGAAGGAGTATGACAAAATCAATAAAAACACAAAAAGATATGACAAAAATCAATAAAAACACAAAAAGAAGAAATATCATATTTAGAATCAGAAATAGATAGTCTAGAATACATATATCAACATGATCTATACACCATCAAGTAGATAAAATGAACAAAGAAGAATTTTAAAATAGATGAAAACCATGAAAGATTAAAAATAAGAATAGTATTTTCCAATTTAGGAAGAAGATATAAGAAAATAGGTGAACATTTATATTTAATGTTACAAAAAGAAGAATTAATATTAGAAGATAAATTAACAGCTATGGTAAGAATAGCAAAATAAAACAAAGAAATAGATAGGAAAAAGAAATAGATCAAATAAAACAACAAACTACAGAAGAAATATGAAAAATATAAGAAACTAAAAATAGTAGGATTGCAGAATTGGAAAAAGAATTACAAATGCTAAAAGATCTGTATGAAAAAAGACAAAAAGAACAAAAAGAAAAAGATAAAGAACAAAAACTATTAATTGAGATAAATCAATTCAAAGAAAAATTAGAAGAAGAAAATAAAGAATTAGAAACTAATAAAATAGAAATAAACACAATACATGCTGAAGAAACAGATAAATATGATTCGAAAAATAGTGAAACATATACAAAAATCTTAAAAAATATAGAAAAGTTAGAAATCAATGAAAAACAAGAAGTAATTAATAAATAAAACTTAGAAAATATAACCAGGAAAATAAATATTCTTGATAAAGAAGACGATGAAAAATATAATACCTAGTACATCAGAAATAAGAAAACCTACATATCATTATAACGATAAGTTAAAAAAATTTAACCTAAAAAATGAATATAACAAATGGACACCAAAACAGATAATTAATAAAAATTATAACTTCTTAGACTTAGACTGTGTAATAGATGTACATAAAACGATACAATTATGGATAGGATATATAGCAAAGCAATTATTAGACAATGGTATAAATGCAATAGATACACCAGAATATATAGAAAGAACACTAACAGGAACAACAAAATTATGGTTTTTAAATTTAACTGAAGAAAGTAAGAGGGTATTAAGAGATGACAAAAAAATGAAAAGAACAACAGTAACTAAACTAACACCTATAGACATATCGAAAAAATATGAAATAGCTATAAGAGATGAATTTAGCAGTATGACAACAACAGAAAAAGAACAAAATAAAGAAAAAGATATAAATAGAAATTTATTGTTAAAACTAGCAATATGTAATATGTGCTATATAGATGAGTATACGTGCGCATTTAAAGAATATTACTATGAAAAAACATATAATACAGAAGAAAGTAAGAAGTAAGAAGATTATATTTTAGTGAATTACCTAAACCATTTAGTTCAAAAATGATAAAGAGTTGGGATGAAGCAAAAATAGTAGATACCCTAGGAGCAAGAATAAAATTTTTACAACAATGGTATAGAAATCTATGTGAAAAATATAGAGAAGAAATAAAAATGGAAAAAATATTAATAAGAAATTTAGCATGTTGCAAAGATAAAATAGCACCTTAATTTGAATGTGAAGAAAGATATTATAAGAAAAGAAAAAAGATATAAAAAATATAAGAAATACAAAAAGTCAAAATATAAATATAAGAAACCAAGAAAAAGATATTATGTAAAAAATTATAAACATAAAAGACCATATAGGAAAAAGAAATCTATAAAAGAATGTACTTGTTATAGTTGTGGAAAACTAGGACATTTAGCTAGAGATTGTAAAATGTCTAAAACCCCAAAAGAGAAACAAATATCAGAAATAAAGATAAAAAAATATAGAATATATGCAAATAGATTATATAGATTACGAATTAGACAGTGATGACAGTATATATGAAATTTCAAAAAATGAAACAGATAATGAAATAGATAGTGAATTAGATGAATCAAATGACTGAAGAAGATATAAAAATAATAACAAAGGAAAAATATTTAAATGAAGAAGGAACAAATCAGAAAATAATATTTGATAATAATATATTTGACGAGATAAAAGAAAAAGAATTAGATTTAAGTGTAGAAAAAATATTTAAAATACCAACAATAAGAAACATATTTAGTAGACGAAAAGAAGAATACTACGTTGTAAGCCAAAAAGAATATGTAATAGACTGTAAATATGCAAAAGGTAGAGCTAGTATACCACTAGTAACAAAAAGAATAATTAATAATGAAATAAATGATATAAAAAGTAAAGACCCAATAAAATGCGTACACCTTGGAGGAACAGAGATATTAATAAAAACATATTTTAGAAAAGGAATAGATACACCAATAGAATTATATTTAGCAGATGATAGGATTATAAAACCTATAAAAAAAGGTATAATAACTGCCATAAAAGAAAATTTAATATACCAAAAATTTCAATTTATAATAAGTGTGAATTATTCAGTAGCAATAACAGATAAAAATATAGATAAATCATTAGTATTATATTGGAAAATATTAGGAATAGAACTAACCCCAGAAAGTAAAATATTTACAGCAAGATGTAAAAATCTATATGTATTAGCAACAAAACATAAAATAACAGAAAAAATAAAATTAATAAAACACAAATCGAAAGTCTTTTCGAATAATTTATAAAAGTAATTGATAACAATAATTATAGTTACAAAGAAATAGATATAGATGAAGATTTAGGAATAATAAATGATAGAATAAGTATAAAAAAAAGAATAGCTTTTGAAAACCAGAATCATCAGGATCATCAAAAAGAACAAACTATGAAATAACTTCAACAGTGAATTTAACTCAATATTAAATAACGGGGAAAATAAATGAAAAAGAATATTTAATACTCCTAAACATAGGACAGGAAGAAAATTATATAGCAAAATATTTAGTAAAAAATGAAGAAATAAAATCTAATAGTAATATATGCCCAGATCTACCAAGAAGTTTAATAACTACCAAAGATACAACAGAAAAGGAAATAATAATAGGAGTTAGAAAAATAAAAATAGAATTTGAAATAAAATAAGAAATGCAAAAAGCAGACATAATATTAGGAATAAAATGGTTAGAACAAGTAAAACCACACGATATAGAACACACACAATTAACCATAACATATAATAAAGAAAAATTATTAATAAAAAGAACTTTGACATGATATGAAAATATATGTATTAATAAAGATAATAGTAGAAGGATATTACAACAGATATTATACGCCTATGATAGATACAGGAGAAGAAGCCAATTTATATAGATATAATTGTTTACCAAATAGTAAATGAGATAAATTTAAAACACCAATAGTAGTTACAGGATTTAATAACGAAGGAAGCTTAATTACGTATAAAGCTAGAAATGTAAAAATACAAGTATGAGATAAGATATTAACAATAGAAAAAATCTATAATTATGAACTAAGATCAAAAGATATGATTTTAGGAATGCCATTTATTAGACAAATTATACCCACATATAATAACTAGAACACACTGATGGTTTACAACACCATGTAAACAAAATGTAAGAGCAAAAAGAGTTACTAATAAAATAAAAAAGAAAACTAATTGGACAAAAGGAAGTGAAAAAATTACACAAAAATTTGAAAATATAAAAAATACTGAAGATACAATAGAACTAGTTATATTTTCAATAAATAAAGAAGAAATGACTATATTTTCAATAGATTAGGTAGAAATAATAAATAAAAAATTAAGACAATTATACAGTGAAGATCCATTAAAAGGATGGGAAAAAATATAAAATACTGTTAAAATTGAGCTAATAGATAAAAATAGCATAATAACCCAGAAATCATTAACATATAACTTTGACGATTTAAAAGAATTTAAAATGCATATAAATGAATTATTAGAAAAATAATATATACAAAAAATTAATAGTTAACACAATAGTCTAGCATTTATAGCAAATAAACATAGTGAACAAAAAAGAGGAAAAAGTAGAATGGTTATCGATTATAGAAACCTAAATGCAAAAACTATGACATATAATTATCCAATACCAAATAAAATATTAAAAATAAGAAAAATACAAGGATATAATTACTTTAGTAAATTTGATTGTAAATCAGGATTTTACCATTTAAAGTTAGATGAAGAATCTAAAAAGTTAACAGCATTTACAGTACCACAAGGATTTTATGAATGTAATGTGTTACCATTTGGATATAAAAATACACCAGGTAGATACCAACACTTTATGGATAGTTATTTTAAACAACTACCTAATTATATAGTATACATAAATGATATGCTATTATATACAAAAACTAAAGATGAACATTTAAAACTATTAGAAAAATTTATAGATATAATAGAAAAATCAGGAATAAGTTTAAGTGAAAAGAAAGCCAAAATTATGAAAAATCAGATATAGTTTCTAGGAATACAAATAGATAAAGCGGAGTAAAAATGCAACAACATATAGTACAAAAATAATTAATTCAAAAGAAGAATTAGATACAAAAAAGAAATTACAATAATTTTTAGGATTAGTAAACCAAGTAAGAGAATATATACAAAAATTAGCAGAAAACCTAAAGTCATTACTAGAAAAATTAAAAAAGGATGTAAAGTATAATTACAACGAAGAAGATAAAAAACAAGTTCAGAAAATAAAAATACTTTGTAAAGAATTACCAAAATTACAATTCCCAAACAAAAATAAAAAATTTACATATATAGTAGAAGCAGACGCAAGCGAATATAGTTATGGAGGAGTACTTAAATATAGATATGAAGAAGAAAAATTAGAACATCATTGTAGATACTACTCAGGTACGTTTAATGAAACAGAAATTAGATGGGAAATAAATAGAAAAGAATTATTTTCATTATATAAATGTTTATTAGCATTTGAGTCATATATTGTATATAACAAGTTTATTGTACTAACAGATAATACGCAGGTACGTTGGTGGTTAACAAAGAAAATACAAAATTCAGTTACAACAAAGGAAATTTGAAGACAAGTATTAAATATATTAAATTATACATTTACAATTGAAGTAATCGAAACTAACAAGAATGTCATTGTAGAGTACATATCAAGACAAAGCTACATAGACTGATATAATAAAAGATGATGCTTTTGAAAAGATACTCAAAATCCTAACTACGCTTTCAATGAAAGTGGACAATATGGGTGATGAAATATAAAATATAAAGACTAATGAAGTTAAACTAAAGTCTAAAGCTATGAATCAGATAACTCAGCAGTGTGCAGAGCTATGTCGATCGGAAGACATCAAAATTCCAGAACTAAAAGGAGACGTTGGGACACTCCATAAAACCCATAACGTTTATCAACTACAATTGCAGGTACAAGCAAAGGAGTTAGTGGACAAAGATATCAGAATATGAACATGAATAAGATATTTGAAAAAAAACATTTATACCAAAAACACAAAAAGACCCCTTGTTCATAACCCCACAAACTACCACATATCGAGAAAGTTTAAACCAAGATAGAAAAGCCTATAACCATATAACTCGAGCATACATAAAAAATATCCACAAAATACAAAATTTTCTAAACCTTAACCCTAGAGCTACAAATATCCAAGAACCAAACATAAACTATATAACCCAAAAATTACAAGGTTACAACAAGTTAATCGCATTACCGAAAACCAACCCAAGTTTAGTCAAAACTTGTTTCAGTTATGGATTATTAAATATCGTATATACCCAAGAAGGAGATGAACTAACAGCTATACCAGAATTATATAGAGCATTCACTACCTATAAGAAAATAACCAAAGAAAATCTATTTTTTGTAAAGTTTTACACCGCACCAACAGAGATATTATATGACAAAATTAAACCAGTTATACAAGTTGTAAAAATAGGATTAGCCAGAGATATGATTATACCGGAAGATATTGTTCAACAGACAGAAATACCTAAAGTTAAGATACCTGATTTTTATGCAAATAAATGAATTATTGGAATATCTTCAATTGTTTAAGAATTAGAAAATAACTACCCAAATGGAAACCCTATATTGAGCTATTATTTAAGAGATCATCAAATTATTTATTCAAATTTAAGGGAACTACGACAGTTAGATATGAAAGAAGCTAGACAATGGATTTTGACACTATTCAATCTAGAAAAACAACAAACTGCAAGAGTAATTAGGAAGGGATTTATTTCAGAAGAATTATTAACAAGATATTGCAAGTTAATTGGACGCAAATATCCAGACCATTTATGTTCGAGATCTAATGGAGAAGATAATATTATCCTGGAAGTTCAACTAGAATAAATGAAGATAAGAACGCCAGTTGGAAGATAGAAATGAACGGAGCAATAATAAAAAAATAAAGACAAAGAAGACAAGATAGAAAGCAACATGTGAATAGTTTTCTTGACTTTACTTTACATAAAGATATTGTATAGCTTTATTAGGTTAGAATTTTTTGGCAAGTGCCATTATTAAAGTTGTCTTTTTATACTTTAAGTCTAGTCTAGTCTAGTTTAGCTTAATTCTAGTTAGTCTTTTTCTACTTTTGAAAAGGAAGACTTTTTTATAAAGATATGTAGTTTACGTGTAAAACGTGTAAAGTAGGAATAGTTCTTTTCCTCTTATAAATATGTAAGCCATCCGGCTAAGTTAAAGGCAAGACTTTCATGTGTTGAAAGCAAGCCTTCCCTCTTGTACACAAAAAACTTTTTGAATATTTAATAAAAACAGATATATTTATAAGGAAAAGCTATGGATGAACAAAGCACTGATTTATCGAATCTACCAGAACAGGTATTTTCATTTATAATTATGAATAGCTAAATTCATAAATTCCTGATAATTATGATATAATAAAATAAGCTCATGTTAGTTACTTTATAGTAGAATTATTCGAAGAATAATATGTTACAAAGTTTATTAGAAAAGAGAAAAAAAAAGAAAAATCCCTAAAAACCATGCCATCCTAAAGGTGAAACCAGTGAGGCAAGAAAGCCGTGATAGGGGAGTAACTAGAGTAGAGGCACTGTTTAAGGGAAAAAGTATCCAGATTACCATGCTAATAGAGACAGAGTAACATAATTATTTAAGAATAATCTAGTATATAGTGATCTAAGATGATCATATTTTGTTATGTATATGGTTGAAAGGAATATTTTGAAAATAGCATCATATGAAATAAAATGACTACCTATTTATATGATGAAATGATAGATAAATTTAAAATACTTGTTTTGTATGTACTTAAGGATATAGAAATAGTAGATATAAGAAAAATCATATGAGAAAAAATATTTGATAAATATATTATGACTAGAATAAATTACATACCACACCTACCTACCTACTCCTACATATACCTACATGCCAAACCTACGTATCAACCATGATAAACTACGAATATTGGAAAATGGATATGAAAAATATACAATTAATAGAAAAACTAATGAAAACAAATTTAGAAGAATACATGAGAACTAAAAATATAAAATATATATAATACCTTAACGAAAATATGGAAGAATTAAAAAGATTAAAACAAACAACTAAAGAATATTATGAAAAAGTAGTTAATCAAGCCTAAATGATAGATAATTTCAAAATACTTGTTTTATATATACTTAGAGATATAAAAATTATAGACATAAAGAAAATAATCTGGAAAAAATATGGAATTATGAAGAAGAAGAGTTATTAAGTTCTATAGAAAACCTACACTTATATAATGAAAACAACTGGTCATATTTAGATAGTTGTTATTCAGATGGATATTATACAGATTAAAAATGGTAGAATATATAAGAAGAGCTAGAGAAAAACAAAGTTAGCTATACAAAGAAATTAATTACAGAAACCAACTTAGAAGAAGAAGAAAACAATTAAAAGAAAGATTAATTTGGATAGATAAAACCTTGGAACAACTAGAATTAAAAGATAGTTTAGATTATGATTTAGATATAGAATTATCCATAGAAGAAAAAGACTGAATAATTAAAGAAATAGATAACCTAAAATTTAATATTAGATATAGTACAATTAGAATAAATTATTACAAAGAAATTTGTAGTATTACAACTACTATAGGATAAAATGATAAACTGCGAATACTTAGAATATTGGAGACAAGATATGGAGCAAATAAGATTAATATAAACATTTATGAAAAAGAATCTACTTGACTACATAAAAACTAAAAATATGGAACATATAGTATACCTTAAAAATAACATAAAAGAATTAATAAGGTTAAAACAAATAACTAAGGAATGCTATTACATAGCATTTCATTTAACATGATAGAACTAGTAAGTACCGTCTTCTTTATCAAGAATATTTATTTTCGTGGTTATATTTTCTAAGTTTTCTTTCTGCATTAATAATAATTAGTCCTGAATATTTGTTATTATGTTGAATTTTAAATAATATCATCTAATATTGACTAAGTGTTTGGGAAATTGTTCGGTTTAGATGGTTCTCCCACAAGAAGATTAGTGTGGGTGCCACTCATGGCCATTTGGGTCGTGACATATTATTTTTTCATCGTCTTTTTTATCAAGAGTGTTTATTTTCGTATTTTTATTTTCTAAGTTTTCTTTATTAATTACTTCTTGTTTTTCATTTATTTCTAATTTTTCTATATTTGTTAAGATTTCTGTATATGTTTCACTCTCTTTCGAATCATAATTATCTGTTTCTTCAGCATCTATTGCATTTATTTCTATTTCATTATTTTCTAATTCCTTATTTTCTAATTTTTCTTTAAATTGATTTATCTCAATTAATAATTTTTGTTCTTTATCCTTTTCTTCTTTTTCATTCTATCTTTTTTCATTCAGCTCTTTTAGTATTTGTAGTTCTTTTTCTAATTCAGCAATCCTATTATTTTTAGTTTCGTCTATTTTTCGTATTTCTTCTGTAGTCTGTTGTTATTTTATCTATTTCTTTATTTTCTTTTTTTATTCTTACCATAGCTGTTAATTTATCTTCTAATTTTAATTCTTCTTTTTCTAACATTAAATATAAATGTTCACCTATTTTCTTATATCTTCTTCCTAAATTAGAAAATATTATTCTTATTTTTAATCCTATATGGTTTTCATATGTTTTTTCATCTATTATAAATTCTTCTTTGTTCATTTTATCTACTTGATAGTGTATAAATCATGTTGATATATGTATTCAAGATTATCTATTTGAGATTCTAAATATGATATTTCTTCCTTTTGTGCTTTTATTTATTTTTGGCATACTCCAACAATCATGTTATATTGTAGTCTTTCTTTTCTTATTTTTAATTCTTTTCGTTTTTCAGATATTATTTGTTTTAGTTCTTTATATTTTTGTGATTTTGTTATGTTATTCATCTGTACAATATTTATAATATTTTGGTGGATACCGAAATATGATTTTATCATAATTAGATGGTATGTATCTCATTCTTCTAGATTTTAAATGGATTATTAATTTTGCCTCGTTGGTAGATACTAAGGTAATTAAGTAAGCTAATCTATGGGGGTTTTTCTTTTATTTTATTTAACTTCTTATATTTTGAGTAGTAATTAGTTAAAATTCTTTTAATTTTTCAAAAAGCTTGTATATTTTTAAATGGTCTTCTCATAGTTAACAAATAAATAACAACATAGTTAACAAGATAATGTAATTAACAATTAAATTAACATTTCTAACATTTCTTATAATTAACACATATCTACTTGTACATTTTTTAAATAACAAGGCTCTGATACCAATTGTAGGGGGTGCGGATAACTTGGGTAACTTGCGTGGATAAGTTGTATTTGATTAACTAATAGATAACTAACTAGTTAACCATTTTAATTCACTCTACGCAACTTTTAGCCTCCAAAACTTGATCTGTAGCGTCATGATAGCCAAAATCAGCAAAATTTGTGAATAAATCATTAAATTTTTAAACAGAAAATATTTCAGGAGATTATAAAAAATATGTCGCAACTGTCTCTGTAATTAAATTAGTAGTACATGCATGAGATGTACGTACGTCGTACGAGATACACACTTAATGCACACAAAAGCTAATTTTACTGAATATACTTGAAAAGTCATACATGCTTTTGTTATTATTATCAGTACAACTTGTTTTTAATTAAAATAACATCGAAGCAATTTTTAATGTTCATATATAAATCATTAAAAAAAAATAGTGAGAGAGATTAAATAATACACACATAAATTTGGAAAAATTTGAAATCCAAAAATTGGGTCATTTACTAACCCAAAAATATAAAAATGTTACTATATGCCCAAAAAAATAAATAGTACAGTTTTATTTTTAATGCACAAGCAGGTATTGTTGATGTTTGCTCTCGTTCATTACGCCACTGCACAAAAACGAGAGACTGTAAGCTGTGACAGAGCCGAAACTGCCAACATAATATATTATCGGTTCTATGATAGCTTTATTCATGATAGCTATTATTTAGATTTGCTTTCATCGTCATTGTTGCATCCAATCCGAGATTCGTGTATCGTCTCAGATTAATTCCCCAGATAATATAGAGATGCAGTAGTTTATATTGATTTAGTTGACTTGCTTTAGTTCATGTATTTTGAATAACTTAGTGGACTTTCCTATCTCTATTGTATAGTAATATAATACAATTTTATTTTTATTTAACTTTTAATTCAAATTGCAAACTTCTTTATTACACTCCATATTAGTATTGTTCTACAATTGTCAAGTAGTTTTTTAATAATTTGTCACTTGAATTTCCTCAATGCAAATTATAAGATACTCAAAGACAAAACAAAAATACACGGGAGTTTTGACCTAAGTAGTACAAAAGTTACAGATTAACCAAACTAGCATAAAATCTAAAAAGTTGATCAAAATAATACATAGTTCCGAGTAACGACTTAGTGAATATTTAAATAAAAGTTGAAACGGTAAGAGACTAATTGATTCGGGATGTACATGCATAGCGGTGCACAAGATGGAGTCGATGCACGTGGATGCATAAGATATACATGCAACACATGAGAAGCACATGAGATGCACAAGATGCATGTCTAACTCACGAGATGCATGTAGAGACAAATTTTATTAAATATGCTTGTAGCTTCTTATTAAGTGTAGTGTAGTATGCTGAGATTTTGTTTCACATAATGCGTAGGAAATTGGGAGAAAAATAAAAGAAGTTACGCTAGTTAATGAAAGAGATCATTTTAAAAAAGATAAAGAGATCATACTCCTACGTCTGTTCGAAGCTCAATTGATTGACTATTTAAACTTTTATTATGTTCGTGATGAGGTTGGTTCTCTTGCAATTCCTTTCCTATTTCCCTTATCCTACCCCAATTTTGAAAAAAAAAAAAAGAAAGAAAAAGAAAGTCACGCTATTAATTCTTGTAGTATCTCATACTCGCTTTGAAGCTCTATTAATCCAAATTTGTGCCAAAAAGTCATACTTAGAGAAGATCACCATAAGAAAAATACTTAACAGGCGTTACGATCAGCTTCAGAAGCCTTTCATAACTTTGGCGAAATTTATTTTATTTTTAGAAAAAAAATACTTTTAGAGAGACGCCAATTAATTTTAGGAAAATTAAGAAACCAAAACAGTTTTAAATGGTATTTTTGAAAACCTTTTATTTAAAAAAAATTAGGGTAAGGGTTCAACTAATCCTCTAAGGAAAGTGTTAGGAACCTTAAATGATCGGCTAAATGCGGTTGAATGACGGATTAAATATGTAGCTAACTTTATAAAATTGTTTATGTTATTTCAAGAAAAAAAGTTAAAGTTACTTTAAATTCTCATTCGAAATGAATAGAATTTATTTGATACTTATCTATTTATTTACTCCAAATGTGAAATTAATTAAATATCAAAGCCTCAAAATAATTCAAACTAAACGATTTTATCTGTGTTAAGCTTTTGAATTAAATATTTAATCCAATTACTAAATGTGAATTCAAAACTTTGTAATTATTAACTATGAAAGTGAAACACCCTGGGTTTTGACCTTGAAAATTTCCTGAGCTTTTGAGCTCATTGGTCTTATTACGACTCACCATATGAGTCATATAGTGAGGGTATAGGTCAGGTGACCCATTTCGTATGTTGTCCAGTGTGTGGTGGGTAAGTTTCTGTTGTGGGTACGGGTTGGTGGTGATGAGTCGTACGTTGAGGTACGAGTGGTAAAGCTCATTTCTTATGTTGTCTAGTGTCCAACCCCTTTGATTCTGTCTTGGATACGACTTAAAGGTGCTAGTTGTATGGTAGGGTATGAGTGGGCAAGGGGAGTCGTAGGGTGGACAGTGTGTGGATTTTTAACATTCTGATCACGATACGAGTGGAGGGTACCAGTCGTATGATATGGGTACCAGTGAGCAGTCCAAACTGTACACTCATATGGTGATTTTTACAGTTTAAGTTGGGGGCATTCTGGACATTTTTCCTCTCAACCTCTTTTGACCCCACAACTTAAAACACTTTTGGGACTTTATTTACCCTATTATTCTCAATCAAACACACTCTAAACACTCTCAAATCTCGTTCAAGCTTTTGGTTCAATAAAGGGCTAGGGTTTCCTCAAGGTAATTTCAATTAGGGGTTTTCAAGAGTAAATCTCTCCGTCTTCTTTGGTATCTACGGCATGTTACTCCTCACTTATTGTTAGTTCAACTAAAAACATGTTTTAATAAATGGTTTTCATGGCATTATTGTGGGTTTGTGTTGGTTTTGAAATATATATTGGGAGGTTTTGTTACTAATGGTTGGATAATGTTTTCCTATGTTCTATTAATGGTTTTCATATTATAATAATTATTTGAACATGTGGTTGCATGGTAATAGTTAATTAGTTCTTGGTTTTGGTTTTGGAAACTATATGCCCTCAACATGTTTGTTAAAATGCTAATGAGAATGTTTTTCTCACATAGTTTGACTTTTATTGAAAACCTTACATTGCATAATACAGTAAAGGAACCTAAATTGGTTTGATTGAATTAAATGATTTGGAAAAGCCTTGGTGGCCATGGTTTTGATTGATTGGAAATCCTATGGGTTACATGAAAATCCCCCAAGTGTTGGCTAACGACATTGCTTGCAAGCTATAGTCGGTATGATAATACCACTTTATAATGCCTTTGTAATTAACTCTTGGAATTGGTGGTTTGGTTATTTGCTAAAGGTTTTTAATTAGGCAATAATGGCGGGGTGTGATAGATGACTGTGAAGGTATGAGTTCGATGGGTGAATACTGGAAACTCATGTTTGCCACCAGAAGGATTGGTCATGGTGACCATATACTTGTGGGATACACAGAAATCCCCTAAGTTATACTTGTATATATGTATCATGGATGGAGAAGGGTACACGAGAATCCCCCAGCCCCTATGATATCTCTGGTTTGTGTGGCTACATGCACTTGGGTCCATTTAGGGGGGAGGGGGTAACACTGGACCCATATAGCTCGTGGGTAGTTTTAGAACGGTTAAGCTACACAACCCAGGTTAAGATTTTAAATACATGCTAAACCTAGTTCCCTTTTTCGGCATGGTATATGTGTATGTATGTGTTTGCAAATGGTTATTTACTTTGGTTTTGAATAATGACAATACTTTATTCTTATTCCTGAGTACATGCTAGCATTCACTCGCTAATCCATCTTTAGGCATTGTATCCCTATGTGATATAGAAACCGACCATACTACTCCTCCTGCTCACTGATTGGATTCGGGGACAACTTTGTGATAGACTGAAGTGGTGAACTTCCATATTTTGGAAGACTATTTCATGCTATGGATATCTTTCATACTTTTGTTTATTTCTTGAACTTTGATTTTAGCTATGGTCGGGGGCATATCTCGATCGGATGTTTCTTATTTTCAGTTAGAGGCTTTGTGTGACTACTTTGGACATGGGCAGTATCAGTATTGGCGTCATCCTTGGCATTGGTATTGGTATTGGTGATGACATCGATTTGATATTTGGTTGGTTATGTTATGGATTATATTATTGTCTTTGAGAATTTATTGCTCTATCTTATTATATGTTCAGAATTCATTTGACATGGGTTACCGGGCAGTTATGGTTGGGTATTAGGGGTGTTCTCTAGTCTCAGTTGGACATGAGTCACCCGACATGATTAGTCCCTAGTTTGAGTCGTGTCATATTGGTATCAGAGCCATAGGTTCATGATCAATTGAGAGTCCATAAAGCGTGTCGAGTAGAGTCTATTTTAAGGCTGTGTAGCCCACTACACTCATAAGGAAGAGGCAATAAGGCATTTAGGAATGTTTCTCTTTCTTGTGTTTTGTTTTCAAACTGTAGAGTCTAAGTCCTGAAATATTCTATAATTCTTGTTTGTTCGCTTTTCAGATCATGCCTCGACGATCTGAAGTTCATGGAAACTTCTTCATCCCAACAGGGGACAATGTTGATAGGAAACACTCTACTCGTGAGATCTATACCCGATTTAGGGGTCTAGTTCCTAATTGTCCTCCTGGAGTTCCACTGGTTCCCTTTGGTCTATCTCAGGCTCCTCATGCTGAAGTGACGAACACTGAGTTTCGTCAGTCCATTCATATATTGGCATAGTTAGTAGCTACTCAGTTTGAGCGTGGTGTTCCTATTATTCTATCTTCTGAGGCCACAAGGGTTGTCCAGTTCATAAGGTTGAACCCTTTAACCTTTACTAGTGTTAAGGTGGACGAGAATCTTCAGGGTTTTCTAGATGTAATGAAAAGATATTTTATGTTATACATGTCATAAATGTAGAGGGTGTGGAGTTTGCCGTCTACCAGCTAAAGGATATGGCATACCAATAGTACGAGGAATGGGAACAGTCAAGGGGTGACGATTCTGAGTTATCTCTATGAGAAGATTTTTCTAATACTTTTGTGGACCGCTTCTTTTCTCAAGAGTTGAGGGAAGCAAAAACAGAAGAGTTTGTTAATCTAAAGTAGGGTAAGAAGTCTGTCAAGGAGTATACCTTAAAGTTTCACCAGTTGTCATGGTATGATTATTAGTTGGTTTCTGGTATGAGGGAGAGGATACGGAAGTTTGCTTCCAGTTTATCTCGAGACTTGAATTTAGAAAGTAAAGTTGCCTTATTGATCAATGACATGGATATCTCCAAGTTGGTGGTATACATGCAGCAGGTAGAGGAGAAAAGCAGGCTGAGATAAGAGAGAGATAGAGCAAGAAGTTTAGGTTCTCTGAGTAGAGTGGTGGCTAACAGCAGAGGACAGGGATGGTGGTAAGTGGCCCAAGAAGAAGTAGGGAAATTCTAGGTCTTACTCAACAGATAGTGCTCCTTACCCAAAGTCGTCGGGTGATAGGCGTTTCTATGGTGGTGAAAACTTTAGGGCACAGGGTGCCTAATCTTAAGCTAGTGGGGCTCAGTCAGTTCCATCATACCTCCCTTGCCAATTCTATGGTCGCTTGCATCGAGATTTTTGTGATGAAGGAAAGGAAAGGTGCTTCAATTGTGGTTAGCCCGGGCACATGCTTAGAAACAGTCTTCTTGGTAAGGTTTCCTATAGGACAAACAAAGTTCCAGTTGTCTCTTCTTTATCTCAAGCACCAAAGGGTGCACCATCTGGCTTCGACACTGGTCAGAATTGTCTTTATGCTCTTACTACCCGAGAGGAGTTCGAGGCATCGCCTAATGTCGTGGCTAGTATGTTGTAACTCTTTTCTCGTGATATTTACTATTTACTTAATCTGGGGTCCACTCTCACTTATCTGACTCTAATTATGGTTGTGCATTTTGTTTTGGTTTGGAGTGTGTTTTGGAGCCTTTTTCTATTTCTACCACAGTAAGTGACTCTGTGATTGCTAGAAGAGTCTATAGGGGAGGTGTAGTATTTATGGCTTGTAAAAAACTGTGGTTGATCTGTTTGAGTTAGATATGGTGGATTTTGATGTCATATTTGGGGATGGATTGGTTGGACTCGTGCTATGCATCTCTAGACTACCATACCTGTAAGGTTGTCTTTAAATTTCCTATTGAGCCAGTTATTGAGTGGGAGGGTGGTTCCCTAGCTCCTAAGGGGAAGTTCATATCGTATATTAAAGTCCGGAGATTAATCTCCAAGGGGTGTCTCTATCATCTAGTTCGAGTTAAAGATTCTAACTCGGAGGGTCCGTCTTAGAATTTCGTCCCGGTGGTAAATAAATTTCCTGAGGTCTTTTTTGATGAACTTCCTAGTGTTCCTCCTAATAGGGAGATTAATTTTGGGATTGATCTTGTTCGGGACACTCATCTAATTTCTATTCCTACATATAGAATGGCTTCGGTGGAGTTGAAGGAGCTTAAGAAGCAATTAAAGAATCTTTTAGATAAGGGTTTAATCTATCCTAGTGTGTCCCCATGGGGTGTACCAATGTTGTTTGTGTGTAAGAAGGATGGTTCCCTTTGGATGTGTATTGATTACCAACAACTGAATAAGGTGACGTTAAAGAATAAGTATTCCCTTCCAAGATAGATGATTTGTTTGATCAGTTTCAAGGTGCTAAGTATTTCTCCAAGATTGATCTTCGCTCTGGGTATCATTAGTAAAATATTAGGGAGAAGGATATCCCTAATACTGCTTTCTGTACCCGGTATGAGCACTTTGAGTTTCTGGTTATGTCTTTTGGGTTGACCAATGCCCCAGTGACATTTATGGATCTGATGAATAGGATCTTCTGTCAGTTTCTGGATTGGTTCATCATTGTGTTCACAGATGATATTCTTTTGTACGCTAAGAGTGAGGTGGATCATGCGGATAACCTTTATGTGGTGTTGCAGATCTTGAGAGAGCAACAGTTGCAAGCCAAGTTTTCAAAATGTGAATTCTGGTTGAACGTTGTCATTTTTGGGTCATATAATTTCTAGTAAGCGAAATCATGGTAGATCCGTAGAAGTTTCCAGTGGTTAAGAAGTGGCCAAGACCCACGACTCGAACCGATATTCGGAGCTTCTTGGGTTTAGCTAGATACTACAAGAGGTTTGTAGAGAGTTTTTCTTCTATAGTTACCCCATTGACTAAGTTGACTTTGAAGAAGGCAATGTTCCTGTGCTCTGATGCTTGCAAAGGTAGTTTTGAGAAGCTGAAGGATAAGCTAACTCTGGCTACAGTTTTTACTTTGCCTGAAGGCACAGATGGGTTTGTGGTCTACTGTGATGTGTCCTGTGTGGGACTTGGTTGTGTTCTGATGCAGTATGGTAAGGTGATAGCTTATTCCTATAGGCATTTGAAGGTGCATGAGAGGAATTATCCAACTTATGATTTGGAATTAT
Organism: Capsicum annuum; assembly: GCF_002878395.1. NCBI lineage: Eukaryota > Viridiplantae > Streptophyta > Magnoliopsida > Solanales > Solanaceae > Capsicum > Capsicum annuum. The sequence goes on along the minus strand of NC_061118.1, from coordinate 27,203,712 downwards.
TAGTTGTGATGTTTGCATTAAAATCTAGCGTCACTATTTGTATGGAGTGTATGTGGATATCTTTTCTGATCATAAGAGCCTACAGTATATGTTTACTCAGAAAAAGCTTAAACTCAGGCAAAGGAGATGGATTGAGCTGCTCAAGAATTATGACATGAGTCTTCACTACCATCCAGGTAAAGCTAATGTGGTTGTTGATAATCTTAGCAGGTTATCTATGGGGAGTCTAGCCCATGTAGATAAGGAGAAGCGAGAGTTGGTGAAGGATATTCACCATTTGGATAACCTTAGACTTTGTCTTTTGGACTCTGAGGATGGTGGTGTGTTCGTTCATAAAGTGACATAGTCATCTCTTGGAGCTGAAATTAAGGAGAATCAAGTGTTAGATCCAGTGTTGATAAGGATCAAGGGTGACGTTGGTAGGCAGAAGGTGATGACCTTTGAGATTAGTGGTGATGGTACTTTGAGGTACCAAGGGAGATTATGTGTTTTCGATGTCGATGGTCTGCAAGAAAGGATCCTGGCTGAGTTGCATGAGTCGCGCGATATTGTTCATCCCGACTCAATGAAAATGTATCACGAACTTAAGAAGATGTATTTGTAGAACAATATAAAGAGGGATGTGGCTACTTTTGATTGGGAGGTTTAATATCCCTACATCATATTATATGATTTGGTGCTTGTATCACCTTGATATACTGGGAGGTTTGAGTTACCAATAGTGTATATGTATACCCTCTGATTCATACGGCTATACACACTGGGACCCTACCAGATGGGGAAGAGCTGGGCCTATATAGCCCATGGGATCCTTCTTATGTTATGACAATTGAGCTACACAATCCAGGATAAAGTTTTAAAGTGTAACACCCCGAGTCTGTACCATGGATGCTACACAGTGCTCATGATCCCGAGGGACCACAAGCTAACCCATGACTGGTACCTACTGCAATAACTGAATCATAATATTGTATTATACAAAAATTAGACAGAAACTTGCCATAAGGTTCAAAATTATAAATAAATAATGAGTACTGAAAACTGAATACTGGTACATCTGTCTGAAATACTCGTCTGATAAGCCTCTACTGCCTGAATAAGGGATTGATGGGATAAACCCCCGACTAACCTCGACTACTAAAAACTGATACACTGAGATACTGATGTAATAATCATGTTCTCAAACTATGAGGACTCACCAATAGTCTATTGCTGATGGATCGGGCTGCTAAGTATGATCGGAGCCCGTGCATCTGAAACTATGATATAAGATATCATAGTGCAAAAGAAAGGTATGCATCAGTACTTTGAATGTACTAGTATGCTAAGTGAGGTAGGCTGAGATGCATGGGTTTATATACATGTACAATACTGACTGAATAACATGAGTATAACTGAATGAAAATACATAAACTGTAACTAAGGTCGTGATAACACTAGATACTGAGTTCTGAATTACTATTTACTGATATTTGAGTTTACTGATACTATATTACTATTAATTGGGTGACTGTATCTGATAGTCCTAATTCTGTGAAACTATTCCGAGTTCCATACTAAACTGAATGACTGTGTCTGACAGTCCTGATTTCTGTAGAATTGAACTGAGCTCTATTCTAAAGACTGAAATTGTAACTGTGGTAGGTAATCATCTAACCGATATGCCCCTTTATGAATAGATTAGGGTCTAACCTGTAACTCTAGTTGGAAGGGTGTCAGTACTGTGCCATGAGTAAAGACAACTGTGAGTTAACCCTCTCTGACAGGAAGCCCTTTCGTCAACCCTCACTGGCAGGAAAACTCGTATAAGATGTATCAACCCTAGTCTGGCAGGAATATATCTCAACCTATGCTGGCTACATATTTCTATAATGCAGGGATTGCTACTAAGTGTCAATCCCTCTGCTAGAAGAAATGCCCCCATCCCTGGGTTCGCTCGGTGTTGAATCCTACTCCCAACTGAATAAACACTGAACTGATTCCTAGTTTATACTAGGCTTGACTGAACTATTACTGATTATACTGTCTAACTGAACTAAACAGAGTTCACTGAGTTCCTTTACTGACGGAATACTACTGAATTATGTTAACTGACTGAATTTACTGAGGTCTGAACTGGATACTAAACTGGACTGGACCGATACAGAGTCTACTGAGTTTTTTCTGCATTTTGTAACTGAATGAGAGTACTACTGATCGTGACATGACTGAGATTATTCTGCAATTGACACTAGTCTAGGTAAACAACTAAATTGTCGGGTATTAAATACCCCCAGGACTCGATAGCATGAAAAGTAAATCACTGCATTACTTTAGTAGCATAATGGTACTAGCTTGCTAATACTATATTCACTTAGACATTTTTGGTCAAACACTTGTTATACATGAGCTTGTGCATGATTGAAATGACATAATAACATGTTATGCTTAGACTAGTATAATCACATAAGCATTTATACAAACACTTGGAGAGCATAGGTATTTCACATATCAATAAACATGTAGTAATATCATGGATTCTACATTCAACTTGCAATTCAAGAGTTTGACAATGTAGTTCACAAAATTCAATTCACAATTAAACTAGTTTGCATGAAATTTGGGACAAATCATGGAATTAGATCACCATTAACATCATAATCATTAATACATTCAAGATCCAACATAAAATCAATTAACTTGTACGAGAAAGAGTTTATTGAACTCCAAGGGTGGAAGGAAACCCTTGGATGAACACTTCACATACCTTGGTATTCGAATTTGCGAAGAATGATGGAGTGTTCTTAAAGGCTGAATCTTGAGTTAGAGATCCTAGGGTTTTCTTCTTGAGATTTTTTGAGAAAGATGAATGGATTTTACCTCTAAAGGGGCTTAATTTTGTGTTTTGAGGGCTGACAAAAGGTGAAAGTAATACCCAATTACACTTGAGGACTCGAATTTTTAATGACTGAAAACTAATTTAGCAATGGGAAGACCCATGCACCGCGTCATTGGTATTGATGCAATAGCCAACACACTGCACCGAGTCCACATCGGTTAACTAGAATTTGCACTGGGAGCTGGGTAAAAATACTCATCGATGCGAGGGATGATGCGATGCGTCGATATCGCATTGATCAACTAGTTTGACATTTCAAATATGTTTCAAACGAAATTCAAAAAATCTAAAACTTGTTCAAGAACACCTATTGACATTCCTGATCATGAATTAATTAAAGGTCATAAGGGTCGTGAAAAAGGATTGCCAACTTACAAAGGCTAAAATAACTCTAAGTATGAACCCTTAGCTGAACTTTTTTAAGTTTGGGACCCCTTACTAACTTTTATAGGACTGAATCAAGCTTTGGATTTGGCGGGATCTTACAATAACTCCTCCTTAGGAACATTATCCTCAATTGAGACTGACTAAGCTGGGAATACTGATAGACTGAATTTAGATACTGGATATGCATAACTGCAACATGATTTCATCACTGACACTACAGATATGCTGAAATTTCATATTGAACATGTATATCTGATGCATGAGTACATAGATGAGCATGATTCATGAATGGATGACTGTAATTGCTAAATAAGATGAGTTTCTCATTCTGAACATGCATATTTGATGCATGAAGTCACAACTGAATATGCAATGGTAACTAGCACCAAGTCTATAAAGAAAAATCTGAGCTTGGAACTAAGTTCAAGAAAATATGTTACCTTAGGCTGAGTCTGAGTTTGCGGAGAAGAGATGAGGATACTTGGTCCATATATCTTCTTCTGCATCCCACGTAGCTCCCTCAATGGACTGGTTTCACCAAAGAACTTTGACTAGAGGGACCCCTTTGTTTCTCAGTCTGCGAATCTAATAATCAAGGATTTCGACTAGAATCTCCTCACAAGAGAGGCTGTTCTGAACGTTATATTCCCTATAGGGACTTTAACTGCTGGGTCACCTATGTATTTTTTTTTGCAAGGAGACATGGAATACTAGATGGACGGAAGCTAATTCTGAAGGCAACTCAAGCTCGTAAGCTACCTTTCCAAAATGGCTGAGAATTTGATAAGGACCGACATATCAGGGACTGAGCTTCCCTTTCTTTCCAAACCTCTTCTTCACTCCTTTCATAGGAGAGATTTTCACGAACACAAAATCACCAATCTCAACTTGAGATCAGTTACTGAACATGCATAAATGGGAACATGAGAACATAACTGAGCTTGAAATATGATACATAAACTGAATATCGTGAACTAAACTGAGCCCCTTGAATACACGACTTACAACTAAAATTGGAACTTGAGGGTCCACTCTTGAGTACCCATTATTCCAAAATAGATTCATTACGTGAAGAGAAATTGGGAGGTTTAGGACATGAAAGGTCAGGGGTTATGGTGCATCTTCCCCTTGGGACATTATGTCCCTTGAAGAATGTTGGCTTAGATGAGATACTGAGGAAAAGCTGGGATGATGCATAGGGCACCTCCGAACTGAGTCGTGACTGAATATCTGGGATCTGAAACTAGGACATGATATATGAACTGAGCTAAACAAAAAACTACCTGGTTGCTCCATCTTGAAATAGTTATATTCATGAGGCTTCATATAGTGCGACTAGATGGAAAGATGGGAAATCAAACCATAAGAACTTGTCTGCCTAGCTGCTAAATTGAATTATTAGCTTATGGACTAACTCATGCTAATAACTTATACTCGACTGGAGCATTTCCTTGACACTTTTTCTATAGAGTTCTAGTGACTTTAGGGAGCAAGGAATCTTGGCACGAGTGATTAAAACATCTGAATAAGAAATCACATCCTGGATAAAATTTTGTAATATGAGGCGAGGCCTATGAATCATCATCTAAGATAGAGTGACTAAGCGTTATGCACTGAAACTACAAATTTTCAAGATTAAACATTTTCCTCGAATACTATCTCAACTATACTCTCCATCCCATTACGACACTTCACCTGAGACTACTATAAGTATCCATATAGGTGTTAAGCACAAATGCAAAAACATACTAACTTGTTTGATTAACTGAGTGGCTGATAGCTGAATACTGGTCGTGTAAGATTAAACTATACTTAGCCTGGACTGAAACTATAGAGTATTTTACGTATGAGGTAAGGGTTGACTAAGCAATATGAGGTACTAAGCATGAATACATTAAGACTGTATTATTTTAGAATACAAGACCAAGCATATAACATGATTCCAAAATAGTCTTTAAATTGAGGTACTAAAATTCTGATAATTGAATAACTGATAACTGTACGCTATGGTCAAGCAAATCTGAAATTGAAATGAGTTACTGATTTAATTAATGGACTGGAACTGGGACTGAGACTGTAACTAAAACGGTAATTGAGGTTGTAACTGAGAGTCATACTGTAACAGAATGCTGGGTTATGATAACTACACAATGGAGACTGATATAAATTGTGGGTCTGAATAGACACTCATACTCTGTATTTTCTCAACTTCTTATCTCATGAAAAATCCTGATTACCCCTCTCTTCCTTCAACAACTAAATACAACTTCTTGCTAGCTATGTACCTGTACAGTCACCTGACATTCAAACCTATCTTTATGACTACAGCCTCGTGTATCATATGTATGCAAAAAAAATCTTTTCTTAACATGAAATATTTATTCTCTCCTATCTAAGAAATCGCTCATCACTATATCATTTCATAAGGAGAGTTCATTGAAGGGTTAAAACATGAGGACCTAAAGCATAAATGAACGTTATACAAAATTTGACACCTAACTGAGGCCTGAGAAAGAGAATGTCAGCATCATAGATTCACCAAGAGACCTAAACTGAGGATATATGTGAAATAATTTAAATTTAGCTGATCGTTAGGGGTATAGCATGAATCATGGAAACTGAACATACTGTAAAGAATGACATGTGTACATGAGTCATGAGCTGCATTACCTAAGTCTAGAGTTTCTGTATTCATGGAACATGATTCGTAACACTGAGTGAATTTGAACTCCTTATACTGGAAACTGTAAGAGCGCATGATTGCTAACGTGCATGAGTATGAACTATGATCATAAAGCTAACATGTAAGATATGAACAGATATCATAAAAAATGATTGGTTTCGAGAGTCTGGAATACGATTCTGAGATGATCTAAATGATCATGTTCACTTCGGGAGTAGACAAGGATGTCATCTATGAAGACTATGACGAACATTTCCAAGTACTGCTTGAACACATGGTTCATCAAGTCTATGAAAGCTACTGGGGCATTAGGAAGACCAAATGACATGACTAAGCATTCGAAGTGACCATACCGAGTTTTGAAAGCTATTTTTGAAATATCACATTATCTAACTCTGAGATGATCATAGCCTGGTCTGAGGTCTATCTTAGAAAAGTAACTGGCACCCTGAAGTTGGTCAAACAAGTCATCGATTCTAGGAAGTGGATACTTTTTCTTGACTGTGACTTTATTTAACTGATGGTAGTCAATACCCATTCTAAGAGAACCGTCTTTCTTATGCACAAATAGAACTGGTGTACCTCATGGGGACACACTGGGTCTTATAAATCCCTTATCTAGGAGATCTTTCAACTTTTCTTTTAATTCTTTGAGTTCTCTGAAGCTATTCTGTATGAAGAAATAGATATGGGATGAGTATCTGGAAGAAGGTCTATGCTGATGTCAATCCCTTTTTTGAGACGAACTCCGAGAAGATCTTTGGGAAATACATCAAGGAATTCACATGCTACTGAAACTGATTCAAGATTAGGGATTTCTGAACTAGAGTCTTGGACTCAAACGAGATGGTTGAAACATCCCATAGATCTCATTTTCTAGCCCTTAGGTAGAAAACAAGATGACCCCTAAATACTGAAGTACTACCCCTCTACTCTAGGATGGGTTCATTCGAAAACTGAAACTGGACAATTTTGTTTTTGTAGTCAACTGAGGCATAGTAGGAATAAAGCCAATCCATGCCGAGAATGACATCAAAATCGGTCATCTCTATTCGACTAAGGCTGCTGAAGTGACTTTCTGAGATCCAAAATCGGATAGTTCTTGTATACCCAACGGGCTATGATAGATTTACCCATTGGGGTAGATACTGAGAAAGGCTCTGCTAGGATTTTAGGACTAATTCTGAAATCAGCAGCTATATATGGAGTTATAAAGGACAAAGAAGCTCCTGGATCTAGCAAAGCATGAACATGTAAATGGTAAACTTGTAACGTACCAGTGGCCACATCAAGAGAACTTTCCTGATCCAGCTGGGACTGAAGTGAATAAATCCTATTTGCGCATTGCCCACTGGTGGCACTGGAAAAGGCACCCTGCAGATTTGGGCGACCAGACTATGCTAGGGGACAGTTATACTAACTTTGTGAACCCACCTGAGGACAATCACTGACTCTGTGGCCTGGCTTTCCATATTCGAAACACACATCACTGCTAGCTCTATAGATACTCTAGTGGTTTCTGCCGCACTTCTGGCAAAAAGGATTTGTTTGGCCACTTTTTGGCCAAGATATTTTGGCCCTCTTATTCTTTCGCCCCTCTTTCCTACACCTCTTTTCCTCACTTTACGGAGCATGAGCCATAAGCCTTGATAGGATAATAGCCAGCTGATTGTTCTAAGTAGCTACTGAATAAGCTAAGGCGATAAAAGCAGCTCTAAATTCAGAGTGGGAGACATGCTCATTCAGGGGATCTGCCTGACGGATGGAGGGGCTGACTAATTTTCATTACTTCTCTCGTTAGCATGTCTGGAAGACATCTTCTAGAAGAATAAGAAAGAGGTAAATTAGACTGAGAGTTTAACTTGAGCTTATGCTCATCCGTATGGTATGAATACTGAAAGAAGGGAAACTTTTGCTAAAATGCCTCATAGCTTCTTGTCCATAAGTGTGGTGCGCTACACACCCATGCACAAGACTCTACTAGACATAACTTTCAGACTTTCTAGGACTCTGTTGAACCTTAGGATCTAATACCAAGTTTGTAACGCCTCGAGTCTATACCCTGGATGCTACACGGTGCTCATGATCCCGAGATACCACAAGCTAACCCATGACTGGTACCTACTTAATAACTGAATAATAATATTGTATTATGCAGAAATTTGGTGGAAACTTTCCATAAGGTTTAAAACTATAAATAAATACTGAGTACTGAAAATTGAAAACTGGTACATCTGTCTAAAATACTCTAGTCTGATAAGCCTCTAATGTCAGAATAAGGGATTGATGGCACAAACCCCCAACTAACCCCAATTATAAAAAACTAATAAACTGAGATATAGAAGTAACAATCATGTACTTGAACTATGAGGACTCATCACTAGTCTGTTGCTGATGGATTAGGCTACTAAGTATGATCGGGAGCCCGTGTGTCTGAACCTATGATACATCATAGCGCAAAAGAAAGGTATGCTTCAGTACTTTGAATGCACTGGTATACTAAGTGAGGTAGGCTGGGATACATGTGTTCATATGCATGAATAATACTGACTAAATAACATGAGTATAACTGAATAAAAGTACATGCATGAATACATAAACTGTAATTGAGGTCGTGATAACACTAGATACTAAGTTTTATATTACTAATTTATTGATATCTGAGTTTACTGATACAATATTACTGAGAACTGATAGTATCTGACAGTTCTAATTTTGTGAAACTATTTTAAGTTTCGTACTGAACTGAATGACTGTGTCTGACAGTCCTGATTTTTGTAGAACTAAACTGAGTTCTATTCTGAAGACTTAAACTGTAACTGTGTGAGGTAATCATCTAACTGACATGCCCCTTTATGAATAGATTAGGGTCTAACCTGTAACCCCAGTTGGAAGGGTATATGTACTGTGCCACGAGTAAAGATAACTATTAGTTAACTCTCTTTGACAGGAAGCTCTTTTGTCAACCCTCACTGGCAGGAAAACTCATATGAGATGTATCAACCCTAGTCTGGCAGGAGGATATCTCAACCTATGCTGGCTACATAGTTCAGTAATGCAGGGATTGCTACTAAGGGTCAAACCCTCTGCTGGCAGGAATGCTCCCATCCCTGGGTTCGGTCAGTGCTGAATTCTACTCCCAACTGAATAGACACTGAACTGATTCCTAGTTCATACTAGGCTTTACTGGACTGTTACTGATTATACTATCTAACTAAATTGAACTGATTTCACTGAGTTCTGTTGACTGACGGAATACTATTAAATTCTGTTAATAGACTAAATTTATTGAATACTGAATTGAACTGGATTGATACCGAGTCTACTGAATTTTTCCTGAGTTCTGTAACTGACTAAGAGTACTACTGATCGTGGTATAACTGTGATTATTCTGAAACTGACACTGGCTCTAGGTAAACGGCTAAATTTTTGGGTATTAAATACCTCCAGGACTCGATAGCATGAAAAGTAAATCACTGCATTACTTTAGTAGCATAATGGTACTAGCTTGCTAATAATACATTCACTTAGACATTTTTGGTCAAACATTTGTTATACATAAGCCTGTGCATGATTGAAATCACACAATAACATGTTATGCTTGGACTAGTCTAATCACCTAAGCATTTTGACAAACACTTGGGGAGCATGGGTATTTCACATATCAATAAACATGTAGTAATATCATGGATTCTACATTCAACTTGCAATTTAAAAGTTTGACATGTAGTTCACAAAATTCAATTCATAGTTAAACTGGTTTGCATGAAACTTGGGGCAAATTATGGAATTAGATCACTATTAACATCATAATCATTAATACATTCAAGATCCAACATGAAATCCATGAAATCAATTAACTTGTACGAGAAAGAGTTTCTTGAACTCCAAGGGTGGAAGGAAACCCTTGGATGACCACTTCACATACCTTGGTATTCGAATTTTCAAAGAATGATGGAGTGTTCTTGAAGGATGAATCTTGAATTAGAGATCCTAGGGTTTGCTTCTTGAGAATTTTTGAGAAAGATGAATGGATTTTGCCTCTAAAGGGGCTTAATTTTATGTTTTGAGGGCTGACGTAAGGTGGGAAAAGACCCAATTACCCTCGAGGATGCGGATTTTTAATGACTGAAAATTGATTTAGTGAAGCGCAGTCCAACGCACCGCGTCATTGGCATCAACGCAATAGCCAACGTGCCGCATTAAGTCTGTGCCGATTCACTGGAAATTGTCTTGTAAGCTAGGGAAAAATACACATCAACACGATGGACGACGTGGCACATCGAGATCGCATTGATCCACTGGTTTGAGCTTTTAAATATATTTCAAACAAAGTCCAAAAAATCCAAAACTTGTTCGAGAACATCTACTGACATTCCTGATCATGAATTAACCTAAAAAGCCTATATTTGAAGGTCATAAGAGTTGTGAAAAAGGATTTACAACTTACTAAGGCTAAAATAACTCTAAGTATGAACACTTAGCTAAATTTTTCTAAGTATGGGACCCCTTTCTAGCTTTTACAAGACTAAATCAAGCTTAGGATTTTGCGGGGTCTTACAATATTTGATCATATGCATTGTTTTTAAATGATTTTGAACTGTTGATCACGATATTATGTTATTCTTATTACTGAGTTACATGCTAGTGTTCACCCCACTAACCATCTCCGGATGCTGTATCCCCATGCGATGCAGGTATCGAGATACCTCTACTTTTTCTGTGCAGAGTTGGTTGATCGACTCGGTTCTACATTTCGTTATGGTGAAGTGTTGGGCTTTCATACTTCAGAAAACTTAGACATTTCATAGTTTTTATCATAGACTAAAGTTGAGAGTTTCATTATCATTAACATTATCATTGTAATTGTCATTTGTTCGAGTCGGGGACACTTCTCGACTAAGACTGGTTTTTGATTTTTCTGTTTGAAGGCTTTGTTAGATTACTGTGGACTTGGAGAATGTTGGTCGTATGTTTTGGCCGGTTATCGGTTATTGGTTATAAAAATATCATTTATTCTTTGAACTTATCTTATTATATGTTCGGAATTCATCCGACATTGGGGATATTGTGTTTGGTTTGGTTAGGTGTAGGGTGTGATCTCTGGTCCACATAGAACTTGAGATACTCGTCCCGGCTAGGACCTAGTTTGGGTCATAACATCAAGCAATGCAAAAGGTAAAAATATTTTCTCTACTCTAGAATACTAACTATATGGCTATAAACCTAATAAAATCATTAATACTTAGTCAATCTGATACTAGGCATATTGCATTTATCCATGTTAAGTAAATTCCTTACTAGTAATGGAAGATCCTGTAAACTTTCCAGCATATATGTACCTGCAATCAGCCAGCCTATTGCCTTCCCTTAGAGTGTGTTTCAATTGAATTAGGAAACCTTCCCTCATTCTATTAATAACATCCACCTCCATAGTAACACTCCAAGATGCCTCCCATTTTTCCTTTAATATATTAATCATAGTGAGTGAATCAGATTCCACGTATAGCGATAACAAATTTCTATCAATACAACATTGAATACCTTCCTTTATTGCAACTGCTTCAACAATTAAATTGGTAGTTGTTGATAAGCTTCTTCCTTTCACCAATACTATATCTCCCGTGCAATTTCATATACAAAAGGCAGTAGAACTAGTTCCAGGATTACCCTTTGAAGCCCCATCAGTATTGCATTTATACCATCCTTTAGGAGGATGTAACCACCTTATAACCCTGTGTCTATAGCTTGGTTCCCAGTGTTCTAGTACCTTATTAAAAGGCCAGGTCTTTGGTAGGTTTTGGATAAATGGAAATTTGATAGAATTAAATTGATGAATTATGGAATTTATTCCATAGCTAATCTTATCAAACGGGTATAGCCCTCCATGTAAGATAGCGTTTCTTCTTTTCCATAGGAACCACAAGACAATAATTAGGATTGCCTCCATAATAACTTTAAGCTTAACATTACCAGAAACGTCTTTCTACTTCTTGATAGATTGTTTTAGTTGAATCCAAGGACCATGAAGTCCAGTAGCAACTGCAACATAGTTCCAAAATTTGTCTTGCTATTTCACCTAAAAGAAAAAGGTGTTGTACAGTTTCACGAGAGGTAACTATACAACATAGATAATTTGTATTCACATTAGAATCCACTTGGCCATAACAATTGCTACTGGAATATTATAACCCTAAATTCTCTATGCTAAGAAGCCAAACTGGAAAGGCAACCCTTGTACCCAAAGGTATTTAAATTGGATAGTTGTTGCTTTCTTTTCTTTTATCAATTCCCAAGCTGGGTTCTCTTTAAATTTTCCTATACTATTATGAATCCATCAAGGTCTATTAGAAAGAGTACTTGGAATAAAATCACCCAGCTGTTCTTGAACATGATTAACAATTCTGTCCGAGAGAACTTGTTGTAGTCTTTCTAAATTCCATCCTACTTCATTCATCAATTCATGAACATCCTCTAACTCTGGTCTAACTATACAATTTGGTTTTAGAAATAAAAGACCAATCTTTGTCCAATTTTCATACTAGATATTTATAGATCCTCTTGGTTCCCACAACATATTTTTTTCTAGAATTTCTCTATTTTTCGGCATCTTCTTCCATACCTGAGAACCACTTTTCCATTGAACCAACGTAGGTATTTCTTTTTTGCAATATTTATTCCACATAAAGTTTGCCCATAAAGAATTACATGTTCTGAATTTCCACCATAACTTTGTAAACATGGCTTTGGAAACATCAAATAAGGATCTAAACCCTAGACACCTTTTTTATTTTGGTAAACATACTTTTTGCCAAGCAACGCAATGCTTACTTCTTCCTATTTCCTTATTATTCAAAAAAAAAGTTAGAAAATTTTTTGTGAAATTCTTTGATTACACATTGAGGGGGAAACAGTAGCTGATAGAATGTGGATGGGGATGCTTTGAAGAACACTATTGATTAAAGTGGCCTTACCACCAAAGAAAAGAATTTTCCCTTTCCAAGTCTGAAGCATTTCCTTTACCTTCTTAATGAGATCATTATAGTCATATTTCCTCTGCTTAGCATGAGAAATCGGACACCTTAAGTAAGTAAAAGGAAAATGACCCCTTGAAATACATGTACATATATCTACCAAACTTTCTAGTTTGGTATTTGAATTCTGATACATATACCATGCACTGTTGCATTTGTTGATTAGTTTCCCTAATTGGGTTTCACACTTGCCCAATATCTTCATTAGTTTTCTTAGTGATTGTTCATGAGTAACTAAAAATATAATAGTATAATTTGTATAGGCCAAATGATTAAGAAGAACACTCAATTTAGGCATACCATGTCCCACATACTGATAATTATCAAATAAAGTATTTAAAGCTTTGGAAAGAACTTCAACACTGAGAATAAAAATAGCAAGGGATAATGGGTTGCCCTGTTTTACCCTCTAGAAGAATGAAATAATCCTTGTGCCTAACCATTTACCAACATAAAATATCAATTATTAGCTATGATCCTCCAAATAATATCCATAAAAGCTTCTATAAAGTACATTTTTCTTAGAAATTTCATCAAGTAGAACCAAGAAATCCTATCATAAGCCTTTTCATATCAAGCTTAATGATGAGATCGACTAGATTGCCCTTTTTAGTTAGGTCTATTGTAATCTCCTGAGTGAGCAACATATTTTCAATAATATTTCTCCCTTTTACAAAGTCAGATTGATTGGAGGAATCAGCCTTAGAAGTATCATCTCCAGTCTATCATGCACTATCCTAGAAATAACTTTATTGACAAAGTTACTTAGATTGATAGGTCTTAGATCTAAGAAAGTATGATTATATTTTATTAGGCAGCAAAACAAAGTTGGTATGAGAGATAGATTTAGGAACTGTATTTTTTTCAAACAAAGTATCAACGAACTTCCATAGATTATCCCCTACTATTGTCCCAATAATTCTGATAAAACAAACCTGTAAAACCATCAGGACCACTTGAACTATCACCACTAAGATTAAAAATGGCCCCTCTAACTTCTTCCTTTGTTGGAATAATGCAAAGTGAAGAATTATTATTATCTATTAGCATTTGGGGAATGCGCCTAAGAAGAGAAAAAATAGTATCATCCCTTTTTTGAGTAAATTAATCCTGGTAAAACTGCACTGCTTCAACACAAATTTGTTCTTTCTCTTCCAAAAGCATTCCTTGCTGGTTAAGTATCTTTGTTAGCATAAGTCTCTTTCTTCTTTCCTTCACAAGATAATGAAAGAATCTTATATTTCTGTCGCTATTCTCAAACCAGTTAAAATTGACTTTTTGTTTCCAGTATTCCTCCTTATAATATAGATACCTCTTAAATTCTACTTGTGCTTTTTGCATAACTCCTCTGTTCGAATTGGAGAGGTCCACTTCAAATAATTTTTCTTTGATCCTGACAATGTCTTCCCTGATGACTAACTATTTAAAAATGTCACCATATACTTCTCTACTCCAAGAGGTGAGAACAGACTTCATCTTTTTTAGTTTTGCCTTAAAATATATAAAGGGATTCTCTGAATGAAGTCCTGGCCAATTTTGAGGAACCACCTGCTTGAATGATTCATGTTTCACCAAAAAATGAAGAAATTTAACGGATCTATTCACATGCACCATATTTTCTTCACAAATAACATAGGAGCATGGTCAGAACCAGTACAAGAAAGATGTTCAACTTCCACGTGATTGTACCAGTTTTGCATATCTTGATTAATTAGCACTCTATCTAATCTCTCAAAAATACAATCTTCTGTATCTTTGCTATTCCAGCAAGTAAAACGGCTACCTCTATAATTTATTTTTAATAGATCACATGATCCAACACAAATTTCAAAATCCTCTGTGCCAGTTAGTTGTATAAGGATTCCACCAATCTTCTCATCCTCATTCAAGACTGCATTAGAACCTTCTCCAATTATCCAAGATAAATTCATAGATTTAGATAATTGGTAAAGATTTTTCCAAAGATTTAATCTTTACATTTTATCATTTTAGCATATACTGCAGTTGCATAGACCTCTGTTTTCAAGTGTGCATCATGAATCTTAATAGTCAATTATTATTTTGTATCTATCATAATATTCACTTTATAACCCTCCTTGACAAACATTCAAATTTTGCCATTATAATTAACTTTCCAAAAGGCATTCCCAACCTTCTCTTATATTTGTTGATGTTTCTAGCATTTTTAAATGATACCATCAAAGTAATAAAAATGAATTTATGTGCTTTATTCAACATCTGAACCTTATGCAATGCTTTTTTGTGTCTTAATAGATCTAATATTCCAAAAAAAAGACTTCAACATTAAGAAGTATTTTTCTATGACCCTCTTTTTGGCAATGTTCTAGTAAGTTTCAAACCTACATTATAACCCACACTCTTCCCTTTGTAACAACTCTTTTAGATTTTTGTTGACTATTTGCATCTCCTATACTTACTTCTTCCTCACTGGCAAGATTTTTACTTTCCTTGATCTTTGTACTTTGCTGACTGGCTTGTTATGGAGGAGTAAGTTCACCTATAAAATGAGACACAATATCATGAAGAATCTTGTTGGGAGAAGTATCCTTGCTTTATAGATTTTCCTTATATTACCCCTGGTCTGTATTTTTATCAATATGTGACTTATTCTGCTGCTCAATAATATTGTTTTGCTAGCTCACACTGGAATCTAATTTCGTAACTTGGTTATTATTATCTACAGGTGCCTGCTTTTTGGCTTGATCAAGTGGTTGTGGTTTTTGATTCTGCTGCTCTACATTAGAAACAAGTTAACTTGTTGATGTACTATGTGACACTAGATCATGAAGGACTCTAGTTGGGGATCTTTGAGTCTGCACAAGGCCTTGCTGAGCCTCTGATGTGGTCAATACATCTTTATAGGAAGAGTCAGTGAGTAGCAAATTTCCATCAACCCCAGGTGGGTATCTCTTTATTAAATCAACATTTTTAGTCTCCATTAATGCATCAGAGGTATCAATTAACACTGGTACCTGACCTCTATTCTTATGACTATTTGTTTCCTCATCATCTGCATTGTATTGCTTATCATCTTGGACATTGAATTCTGCCTCCTTACTATCAGTTGATGATGTCATCACCTTGTCTTCATCTGTAGCTACTTTAATGCCCCACACCTGATTGTTGATCTGTTACAACCTCATCTTTTTGCAAATTCTTCGCAGTTGCTTGTTTGGCATTTACAATTATTTTTTCTCTATTCTTTTCATTAAGGGCTACTATAGTACTGTTAGAAGGTTGATCTTTTATCTCACTTTCCTTTGTAATTTTCTTTAGTTGTTCACTTACTCCCCTTTCTCTTGTAATATATCAAATTGATTTGTAGTGGTAATACCTTTTGTTGGATGAAGTGGTCTCCATAGCGGCTTCACTCAAGAAGTTAATTGGAACTCCTTCAACTTTGAATCTTCTCTGTGTAGGGTTCCACCTTGCAAAGACAACTTTTTCATTAATATATCTCCTCTGAACAGGTATATTTTTTTTCTTTCTCCTTGTCAATTAGTTCATCTTCTTGCTTCTCATATTGTACATATATTTTTAACTTTGAGTGAAGGATTCTACATTAGCTTTCCTCATGATCTTGTAGTTTATAATTATGACAATATTTAGGAAGCATGTCATATTGTATTTTAATTATTTGGATTCTATTAGTATTCATTTTCTTATTCACCACTTTCACCTCCACATATTCTGGCAATTTCACAGCTAAATCTAATTGTAACTTAACCATTGAATAACTTGAGCACTTTTTGTTAATCGTAACCAAATCAAGATAAATTGTCTTTCAAATGGCAGCAACCATTGAGAAAATGGATTCTTTCCTTAAAAAAAGTAGGTAACAAATCAGAAAACAATATCCAAGCAAAAGCTTGAGTAGTTTCCTCCACCGGTGTAAAATTGTCATCATAGATGAGAGGTCTCATTTGATATACCACGCCATCTTTAGACGTAATATAATACACATTCTTAGACATCATATTCACAAAATCATCCATCAAATCAAACCTCATTATGTGTCTATTTCTCAATAAATCGATCATGATTCCCCTTTTGTTTTGCATTGCTTTGGGATTTGATGTCTAAGGTCATCTAATTCTGGCCAATCATATGAAAATTTGCCCACTACTGCGTATTGTAGATCCTTTATGGTATTCATCTTACGAACTTTCTCTTCTGTCCAAGTAATCCTAGGAATTTCATTATTGTATTCCACTGGTTTCATGGATATTGATTCAATTTGAGCTCTTTTGGTGTGTTGCACAATATTATTTTGTTTCATTAAATCCACAAACTTCAATTTATTACTGTTTTCATTATTGTTGATACCAATTTGGTCTTTCCCTTCTCCATTAGCGGTAGGCAATAATATAGGGTCAGAAGGCAAACTAGATTTTTGAAGAGATTTAAGGTGATATAGTTTGGAAAAATTGGCAAGGCATGTGATAGAAATAACCTGGCCAGTCCCAAGAGACTGACCAGTGGCCAGATCGGCCATATTAGCAGTAAAGGTACCTAAAGCGCTCAATTTTATTTTATTATTTTGCAATTACAAATATCAAGTGAAAGTTTTCTAAAGTCACGACTTTCGGATAGTTCAAAAATTTGATTGTCGTTTCATCTCTTACTTTTAATTTTTAATTAGTATATTATTTGTTGAATATTTATTTTTATTATTTTTGTGTTTTTTGAATATTTGTTAATTTAATTTATAATATGGATAAATTAAGAAAATTCAGTAAAAGTGTTAGAAATTTCTATCCTGAAAGTGATAATGATGGTAAAAAAAATAAATTTGTGTCGATTTCGGTAGAGGTAGTTCAAGTACTAGATAAATCTGTGTGCCTCCGGTACCAACTAGCGAACCCTTTGATAATTACATAGGTGTGGATGCTCATACTATGAACTATTTATAAGCTCAAGAAAATTATGGTATAGAATAAGAGAATAAAGTAGACGCAGTTGATTTAAATATAGATGATGATGCTATTGGTGATACACCTGAAGTCGGTAATGATAATGTTAGATCTGAATTGGTTAATCTTTCTCTCCGTTCCCTTGTAAGATCTCATAGAAAAACTAGTATTGTGTGAAATTTTTTTACGAAAGTAGAAGGAACTACTAAGGTCCAATGCAATGCTTGTCAAATGGTATATGAGCATAAGATCAGGGATAATAAAGGGGATACGGGTACATTGATGATACATTTGAAAAATGAACACCCAATAGAGATAGCTGCAACAAAAAATGGTGGGACTATTAGGGGGCCAACTCAAAATAGATTGAACCCAAGAATCAGTCAATTAGTTCAGAATTATAATAAAATGAAGGATCGGGAAGAATTAGCCAAAATGATAGTTGTGGGTTGTTTGCCTTTCTCTTTTTATTCTTCTGAAGCTTTTATTCATTATACTCACGCAGCTTATAATCTTATGTTTGAAAGAATTCCTAAAAGTACTTGTCGATCCGATATTTTTAGACTTCATGCACAATATGTCTATTATTTATCAGCATTATTAAGAAGTATTTCATGTAGAGTTGCTCTAATTTCTAATCTTGGTCCTACTGTTAATAAAAATGATTATTTAACAATTACTTTTCATTGAATAGATAGTAATTTTGTTATGCAAAATCATATTTTAGCATTTTTGTATGATGAAGATCGTAGACACATTGAAAGATTTATTTCTGAATTTATTTTTAAAGTTGCAAAATATTATGGTATTGAAAGAAAATATTTTGCATATCTTTTGATTATGCATCTAACAATAAGATTGTTGTTAACTTGTTAAAAGTTGAACTTTCTCCACTGTTATCCCAAATATTTTATGTTAGGTATGCTTGTCATATATATAATTTAATTGTAAAATATGGTCTTGAATTTTTTGAGCTTTATATTGAAAAGATTAGGCTTGCGGCTGGCTTTATTCCAGAAAATCATAGAAAAATTAGAATGGTAGAATTTAAAAGAAAATGTGAACAAAGTGGATTTAGATAGATATAAATGCTTGAAAAAGTAGATTGTAGATGGAATACTACTTTTAAGTTTTTAAAAACTTTCCTTATTTATAAAGATCATACTATAATAACTTTTAATCAATTTGTTGGATTTTTTCTTGAATGTATGTTATATGATTCTGGCTGGGCTAAAATTGTTGATCTTGTTAAATTTTTAAAAATATTTTATATAGCTACGGTTGAATTTTCTGGTGCTTATTATCCTACTGTTTGTAATATTTTATCTTATTTAGTCGGTACTGCTTGTTTGCTCAACGAATATAAGGATAAAGAAAATTATAAAGAAGCTATTCCTGCAATGATTGATAAATTTAAAAAACATTTCTATTCGCTTCCCCCTATTTACTTGATTGATACTATAATAAATCCATGTATGAAATATAATACTATGGTCGAATTTAATTCTATATTTATAATGCTTTAGCTATAAAACCTGAAGAAGAACCTTCTATGTTTACGGCTATGGGTGATGCGAATAATTTTATGGACGCATTATACAACCATTATACTGATTTACTTGATAATAATACTATGGACGCATTATACAACCATTACTAACTAAATATAATAATACTTGAATATATATTTAAATATTAACATACACTACTTAAAAGATAAACTATATATATGTGTGTGTGTGTATTTAGAGTAGTATAATATGTAATGTATATGTGTTGTATATATATATATTGTTTAAAGTAGTATTTAGTATATATTGTATATATATGCATGTATATATTTTCTAAAGTAGTATGTATTGAATATATATATGTGTATATATTTTCTAAAGTAGTAATATGTAATGTATATATGTTGTATGTATATTGTTTAAAGTAGTATTTTAAGTACTATTTATTGTACTTATATATGGTATATGTATATTGTTTCAAGTAGTACTTTAATTAATATATATTGTTAAGTATAATATGTAATGTATATGTGTTGTATGTAAACAGAAAGTAGTATATCTTGAATGTATTTATGTGTATATATTTTCTAAAGTAGTAATATGTAATGTATATATATTGTATGTATATTGTTTAGAGTAGTATTTTAAGTACTATTTATTGTACTTAGATATGGTGTATGTACATTGTTTCAAGTAGTCCTTTATTAATATATATTGAATGTATATTTTTTCAAGTAGTATTTGAAGTAGTATATAATATATATTGTATGTATATTTGTGTGTATAATTTTTTAAAGTAGTATAATATGTAATGTATATGTGTTGTATGTATATTGTTTAAAGTAGTATTTAGTATATATTGTATATATATATGTGTGTGTGTGTGTGTGTGTGTGTGTATTTTCTAAAGTAGTATATATTAAATGTATATATGTGTATATGTTTTCTAAAGTAGTATTTATTGTACATATATATGTTGTATGTATATTGTTTCAAGTAGTATTTTAAGTAGTATATATTGAATGTATATTGTTTCAAGTAGTATATAACTATATATTGTGTATATATATATATTTGTGTGTATATTTTTCTAAAGTAGTATAATATGTAATGTATATGTGCTATATGTATATTTTTTAGATAAGTGTTTAGTATATATTGTAATATATGTTTGTATATATTTTCTAAAGTAGTATATATTGAATGTATATATGTGTATGTATATTGTTTAAAGTAGTATTTATTGTACGTATATATGTTTTATGTATATTGTTTCAAGTAATATTTTAAGTACATAGTATATATTGAATGTATATTGTTTCAAGTAGTATATAACTATATATTATATGTATATTTGTGTGTATATAGTATATATTGAATGAATATATTGAAAAAATCATGAAAATTCGAATTTAGCATTTTAAAAATTTTTTTACTTCAAAGACCGATAACCGACCCTTAATTGAACTGGGCCAGGTTGACCCAGTCCAACACCGGTCAAACCGGTTAATAACTTAAGTGGGTTGGTGGTGGACCTTTGAAATTTTTTACTGTTGGGTTCGGTACGAACCGGCCCGATAAGGAGGGGGACCGGACCCGAGCCCAGTAAGAAAATCTAAGTTGGTGCCGGGTTGGGTCAGACCAGCCCGATTGACTGTTTTACTTCCACATGACTTGTCTCATCCATGATAATTCTGAAACCAGCATCGCTTCATTTTTGTCATCAAAGTCATTTCTTCATCCTGCCTTTTGTTCAACTCCTTTAACCCGATGAAGCACTTCGTAAAGAATATTTATTGCCCCATAATAGAGAAGGGGTTGGACCAAGTCTCAAACCACGAACATAACCACTTTTGTATTAGAAGTCAATAATTAGTATTAGAAGTCAGAATCGATTGGCTAAAACTTGAGGAGTCCAATACATTATACATCTTTCTTTCATGCTTGCTTGAGAAATAGTAGTTCAACAATAGAGGATGGTACATTATTGCACAAAGAAGAGGATGTTCAGGCTTAAGTAATTGGTTTCTGCACGCAACTCCTAGGGTCACAACTAACCAACTTCCTAGCATTAGTGCTGGATATTATGAGACAAGGGGAAGTGCTTAATAGACAACAACTATAATTGGTGGCTCCTGTAACCAGAGAGGAGGTACTGGCAGCTATAACAAATATTGATGATAGTAAAACCCCCGGAAGGAATGGTTACAATGCACTCTTTTACATAAAATCTTGGGACATCATAAGGTGAAAGTGTACTAGGGGCTGCTCTAGACTTCTTTAAAACTAATAATATGTACAAACCAGTGAACTGTACTTCAGTAACCTTGATACCCAACATAAAACAGAGATAATTTGAATACAGAGGAGCATATACTACTAAAGGTTTTTTTTTAAAGAGAGAAGTCAAGGCTAGGAGATTACAAGGTGAGCAATTAATCAAGTCCATACAATCAACCAACTGAGCTACTACGACTTTTATTAAAGGCTGACATCAAAATAGGAAATTTACAGTGTAGAAGCAAATCTTGCTGCCCATCACATATTTTTTTGGTCATTTTTGTCAAATTGTGCAATACAAATATCAAATATGTAGTCATATGACAACATTTGGCTTGCACTTTGATTCCAGATCATCTTTTTTGTGGATTTATTTATATATGAAAATGATACGAAAGATGAAGCTCACAATCATAAGCTAAATAAAAACATGATATCCACAAGTTCCAGCAAGCAATTGGACAGATTTAAATTTTCTTAAAAAATTTTAATCCATTAGAGTCAAGTTGCTCCCTATAATTCAGCCAAAGGACGTGAGAATTGGACTTTTCTTGCCTTTAAAGGACCTGAAATATATTCAGATATCTAGTAATTTTAATAAAGTAATTTTGCCTCAGTCACATTTAACAATTTTTTTTTACCATGTTTCAACCTTTTAGATTGAGTATTTATGTTGCAACAGGCACGTGCAAATTGACCATTAGTGCACTCTCCTGATAGACAACCAACCATATGTTGGAAAATCGTTTATGGCCCACATGAGAGCAACTCGCAATTAAAATACCTCCTTAGAAAAGGCATCATAGGTTTCTACTCCCACACTCCACAAATCATCTAACTCTTCTATCAAAGGTTCCAGATAGACTTCTATATTATTTCCAGTTCCTTTTGGCCCATGAATGAGCAAGGCCAAAATGAAGAGCTCTTGCTTCATGCACAACCATGGTGGAAGATTGTATGGCATCAAAGTCACCGACCATGTACTAGAAACATTTCTCATTGAGCCAAATGGATTAAAACCATCACTGGCTAATCCTAAGGAACCGTTGCAAGAATCTTTTCAAAGTCTAAATATCTGGTGTCATAAGCTCTCCAAGCTTCAGAATCTGCAGGATGTCGTAGAACTCCATCTCTATTCCACTCGTCATGATGCCATTGCATCAATTTAGATGTTTTTGAAGACATAAATAATTGCTGTAGTCTTGGTTTTAGGGGGAGGTGCTTTAGGACCTTCGTTGGAATCTTCTTGTCACTGTTTTTCTATCTGGAAGCCCCACAAATTATGCACTCATTTACATCCTTATTAGCAAATTCATTCCTAAAAAGCATGCAATCATTAGGACAAGTATGGATATTTTTATAATTTAATCCTAGGCCCTTAACTATCTTTTTGCTCTCATAAAACGAAGGAGGCAATTATTGGGAAAGACAAGGGCACAATCAAAAGAGTCCGAAAGGGTAGCAGTGGAAGAATACCCAAGTCTAAACTTTCCTTCTCAATTTGAACCAAGAGGAGACAAGAAAACCCAAGAAAACAATGATAATAGGCATCAAATAAATAAATCACACAAATACGATAAGACAAGAATAAAGGCAATCACAGGAGACACCAAATTTACGTGGAAAACCCTTCGGTGTGAAGAATAAAAAATCACGGGACCAAACTTCTACTATAATCACCAAGAGTTACAATATTTTTCTCCAAAATTGTCCACAAAAAAGTGTCAAACAACGAGCAACAACATAACAAGATAGCACCAAACTAGAGAATAAAAGGGAGCACAAACACCAAAAGTGCAGCTGCTGTTTGGGAATAAAGAACAGGAGATACGGGCCACCAAATCCACTTCCGCCAGTTCTTAATCAAATATTGAGATGAGAGGAACAAAATGTCCAAAAATCAGCTCAATCAGACAAGAAACAAAGCGGAAATCACAATTTGGAGTTGACAGCTGTGGCTGAAAAATTTGGACGAAAATCAGCTTTCTTTTTCTCTTTTTGGCTGCTGAAAACTCTCTTTTGTGATAGTGAAATAAAACCTAAAAAGATCTATATATATGCCCCATAGTATTTGGTTCTATGGGTAAAAGTGGGTTGGTCCAAATTGGGCTTCATTTATCCACATAGGAAGGAAAAAAGACTCATAACCCAACAATTCTCTCTCTCTCGACTATGTGGAGGAGACCCCCATCCTAGTGATCATGCAACAATCTCTAAACTTCCCTCTTGACAAAGCTTTAGTCATCATGTCGGAACCATTATCATCTGTATGAATCTTCTCAAGTTCAAGCAACTTTGAATCCAACACATCCCGAATCCAATGATATCTCACATCAATATGTTTAGACCGATTATGAAATGTAGAATTCTTTCTAAGATGTATGGCACTTTGACTGTCGCAATAAAGCACATACCTCTCTTGAGAAATACCAAGTTCCCCCAAGAATCTCCTCATCCAAAGCAATTCTTTACAAGCTTCAACAATATCAATAAGCTCAGCTTCTGTAGTAGATAGAGCAACACATTTTTGCAACCTAGATTGCCAAGACATAGCCCCCCCTACAAAATTAATCAAATACCCTAAAGTAGACTTGCGAGTATAAACATCATCAATCATATCTGAATCAGTATAACCACAAAGAATAGACTTCCCTGTACCAAAACACAAACTTAGACTAGAAGTGCCACAAAGATATCTCATAATCCACTTCACAGCATTCTAATGTTCTCATCCTGGATTAGAAAGAAAACAGCTAACAACACCAATAACATGAGCAATATCAGATCTTGTACAAACCATTGCATACATAAAACTTCCAACGACTGAAGCATAAGGAACTTTCTTCATATCTTTCTTCTTATTATCACTGGAAGGACCCTGCTTCGTGCCTAATTTGAAGTACGTAGCTAAAGGTGTACTGAAAACTTTAGCCTTATCTATATTGAACCTTCGATGTACCTTCTGAATGTACTTATCTTATGATAACCACAAGTTCTTGACCTTTCTATCATGGACAATCTGCATGCCAAGAATCTGCTTTGTTGGTCCTAAGTCTTTCATAGAAAAAGACTTACTCAACTCTTGCTTCAATTTCTAAATCCTGCAAGCATCATGACCAACAACAAGCATGTCATCAATGTAAAGTAACACAATAACAAAGTCAACATCATAGAATTTTTGCACAAAAACACAATAATTTGAAGTAGTCTTCTTAAAGCCCTGTTGACTCATAAAGAAACCAAACTTCCTGTACCACTGCCTGAGAGCTTGTTTTAAACCATATAAGCTCTACATCAATTTGCAAACATAATTTTCTTTTTCTTTGACTTCAAAACCTTCAGATTGCTCCATATAAATTTCTTCATCTAAGTCACCATGGAGAAAAGAAGTTTTAATATCCATTTGCTCAACCTCTAAATCTAGACTTGAAGCTAAGCCTAGAACCATACCAATGGATGACATCTTCATAACTGGAGAGAATATCTCATAAAAATTAACTATTTTTATCTGGTTAAATCCCTTCATAACCAGTCTAGACGTGTACTGTAGAATTAGGTTACCATCTTCATGTTTCACCCAAAAAACCTAACTTTTTTCAAAGCTTTTCTGTCTTTAGGCAACTTAACCAAATCAAAGGTATAATTATCATGCAAAGATTTAATCTTATCTTCCATAGTATCAAACAACTTTTCTTTTTCTTCACTTTTCATGGCCTCATCAAGACTCTCAGGTTCTTCCCCGTCAGTCAAGAGTACATACGCATTGGAAGAATAACGAGATGAAGGTATTCTGTTTCTAGTAGATCGTCTGAGAGAACTCTCCAGAGCATCAACAACTAGTTGCTGATCAACCATATCAACTTGCATTGGAGCATCAATAACATCTTTTTGGTCATTCTGAATATGATCATCATCTTCATTATCAACTTGATTTTCATCATCATGAAGATTTTCTTCAGGAGAAATAAAAGAAACTGGATCAATATCAACTAGGCTCTCACTACTCTGAGAATCAACCTTCTTAGCTTCGTTAAAATCTTTAATTTTTTGATTTTCAAAGAACATAACATCACTACTTATAACAAGTTTCTTCTTAACTAGATCATAGAAACGATAGCCAAATTCATTTTGACCATAACCAATGAAGATACATTGCCTAGTTTTAGTATCCAACTTTGATCTTTTATCCTTAGGAACATGCACAACCCAAAGACTGTAAGATGATCATAAGAAAAATTCTTACCAGACTAAACTCTGTTAGGGACATCACCATTCAAAGCAATAGTAGGAGATAAATTGATAACATAAGCAACAAGATTAAGTGTTTCTGGCCAAAATAAATCTAACAGCTTAGCATCTGAAAGCATACATCAAACCCTCTCAACTAGAGTTTTGTTCATCCTCTCTGCTAAACTATTCAACTGAGGGGTTTTTGGAGGAGTTTTCTGATGCTGAATACCCTGCTCTCTACAATATCTGTCAAAAGGACCAATATACTCACCACCATTCTCTAAGCTGATGTATTTCAATTTGTTCCCTGTTTGTCTCTCAACCAAGGCCTGAAAATCCTTAAACATATCAAGTACTTGATCCTTGGACTTCAAAGGAAATACCCAGAGTTTACGAGGATGATCATCAATAAAAGTCACAAAGTAAAGTGTACCACCATGAGAACTTACTTTAGAAGGATCACACAAATCAAAATGCACCAACTCCAGCAAATTAAGCTTTCTTGAAGGCGGATGACTTTGAAAAAAACCTCTTTTCTGTTTACCGGCTAAGCAATGAACACACTTCTACAACTTTGCTTGTTTCACTCCAGAAAGAAATTTTTTTCTTAGCCAAACTATAAATCCCCTTCTCACTCATATGACTCAACCTTCGATGCCACAACTCTGATGAAGTATCATTCTCCATAAATTTTATCAAACCTCTAGAAGTAGAGCCCTAAAATACGTACAAGTTAGACAACTTATCACCTCAAGCCATAATCATCGAACCTCTAGTAAGCTTCCACTGGCCAGCACCAAGGGTGTTAACATAACCCTCATCATCAAGGTTCCCTATAAAAATCAAGTTCAGGCGAACATCTGGAGCATACTTGATATTATTGAGAACTAGTTTGGAACCATTGTTACTTTCCAAACAAACAGTGCCAATGCCAAGTACTTCAACTTCATCATTATTGCCCATTTTCAACATCCCAAAATTACCTGGAGTATAAGAAGAAAATAATTTCTTCTTTGGTGTAACATGATAAGTAGCACCAGAATCCATAAACTAGCTAGACTCATCACGAACAAAATTAATATCATTCTCACCACAAGCAATAAGAAGATCATCATTAGCAATAACTGCAACACGATTTTCATTATCATCTTTTTTCTTTTGAGTCTCATATCTCTCTTATGCTTGTAGCAATATTTCATGATATGTCCCTTTTTGTTGTAATAGTCACATGTAATATTCTTCAGTTTGGACCTCGACTTGCTTCTACTTTTATCTTTATCATTCGAACCTCTAGACTTGTTTCTCCCTCTCTCTTCAATAACCAAAACATCAGAGTGTGAAGATGAAGAAGATGAGGCCTGAGATCTCCTTCTTATCTCTTCATTTAAGACACCACTATTAACATATTCTATATATGCAACACCATCCAGAGCAGAATTAGTCAAAGAAACTCGAAGAATTTTACAATAGTCTGGCAAAATATTAAGAAGCCAAAGTCCCTAAGTTTCTTTATCAAACTTTACAACCATTTTGGACAGCTGGTCAAGGCACCCTAAAAATCATTTATATGATCAGAAATAGGACTGCCCTCTTTATACCTGATGTTCATCAATTGCTTAAGCAGGAACAACTTGTTACTGCCAGTCTTCGAAGCATAAAGTGTCTCGAGCTTGTTCCACAAACTTCTGGCATGTGTCTCATTCACAATATGATTTCTAACATTATATTTAACCCATTATCCAATATAGCCACAAACTTGTAAGTGCTTAAATTTTCGATCCTCCTTTGTCATGGATTGAGGTTTAGTAGACGCAAACACAGGTAAATACATTTTCTTGACAAAGAGAAGATCTTTCATCTTGCCTTTTCAAGTATGATAATTACTACCATTCAAATACACCATCTTACTCATATTTGCCTCTATTATTCAATTGATAATCAACAACAACCAACACTCTAATATCATTTTTTTAAAAAATGCAAGGGCACAATCAAAGAGCCCGATAGGGTAGCAGCTGAAGAATACCCAAGTCTAAAATTTTCCTCTAAATTTGAACCAAGAGGATATAGGCAAACCCAAGAAAACAATGATAATAGATAGAAAATAAATCAATCACATAAATACAATAAAGACAAGAATAAAGGCAATCACGAAAACCCTTCAGTGTGAAGAGTAAAAAATGATGGGACCAAACTTCCACTGTAATCACCATGAGTTATAATATTGTTCTCTAAAATTTTCCATAAAACAAGTGTCAAACAACGAACAACAACACAACAAGATAGCACCAAACTAGAAAATAAAAATGAGCACAAATACCAAAAATGCAGCTACTGTTTGAGAATCAAGAATAGGAGCTACAGGCTACCAAATCTACCTCCATCAATTTCTAATAAAATTTTAAGATGAGAGAAACAAGCTATCCAAAAATCAGCTCAATTGGACAAGAAACGAAGCAGAAATTGTAATTTGAAGTTGACAGTTGTGGCTGAAAAATTTGGACGAAAATTAGCTTTCTTTTTCTCTCTTTGGCTGCCGAAAACTCGCTTTTGTGATAGTGAAATAAGACCTAAAAAAATCTATATATATGCCCCATAGTATTTGGGCCTATGAGCAAAAGTGGATTGGTCTAAATTGGACTTCATTTATCCACAAAGGAAGGGAGAAATACCCATAACCCAACAACAACTTCTCACTCTCAAGTAATGCATCCTTATATAAACCAAGCAAAGCATCAAGAGACCCATTCGATCATTTGAATGATAATTTGATCCAAAGTTGAAGCAAAATGATAGTTTACTGAATTTCTTGCACCCAGGATAAAATTATTCATTTGAATCTTTCATGAGTTGTTCAAACTTATCCACCTCTATATGAGGTCGATTTCTTTATGGATGGGGATTATTATCCTCTATATTTCACTCTATCTCTTCCCTTTCACTAATGTTATCATCTTTGAACTGGGTGAAGCTTCCAAAAATATCATGTATCATTCTTCTCGTATCATCGCCCCTTAAAGATTCTTGCCTGTCATTATTTTCTTTGGTATTTGTTGATCCATTGGGAGACTCTCTATGACAAAACCAAGTATCATATGCTGGCATTATACCATCAGCCACAAGATGATTAAATACCATGCACGATCTACTTGATATAATAGCACATAATTTTTTTAGGGGCATGAAATTGTTCCTCCATCACGAAATACGTAGTTTAAAAACATTTCTACTCCATCTAAATACTCTTCACTAACTGTACTGTAATCCATCCATCTTATAACAATAACAACAACAGCAACAAACCCAGTATATTCCCACATAGTGGGGTCTAGGGAGGGTAGAATGTACGCAGTCCATACCACTATCTCCGAAGAAGTAGCGAGGTTGTTTCTGATAGACAACCGACGTAATCCATCCATATTCTTTCTCTAGAATTATCCATGATTGTTTAATAAATTTCTTATTGTTCTACAATTACCAAAACAAATATTTCAGCATATAAGATAAAATAATCAGAGTAAGGAATGAAAGGTAAATTCAAAAATCCATTTCACAATTACTGATATCTAGTAATTTTGGCTGATAAGGTCTTTAATGCTCATTAAGATCACAAAATACGAGTTTGGAGAATCAACAATCATAATCCAGATATCCCGAGTATTATCCTACAAAAGATCTTTATTCTATATTTTAGAAGTAAAGCTACATATTTGTTGTATTCACTCTTTGATGACTACTGATTATGCTTAATTTGTAACTTTACATGCCGATACTTGGGATATGGCAGGGTAAAGGAGAAGGAAAGGGTGGAGATTTACATGTAAGCTCACCATTCAATTATTTTTTAACCTTATCCTTTTTTTTATTTCCTGAGAATGTTCTCAACTATGAATCTCCAGAGAGTTCTAATGTCCTAATTTGTCTCAGCAAGCTAGGTAATTTTTAAAACAGTATGGGATTGATTCGGTTACGCTTTATCTAGTTCTAGACATTGGTCCATTTCTGCAACCGACCCTCAATTTCACTTCCGAGGCTATACTCAACCACATAAGACAAGGTAACCCTCCTAACATTTTAGAAGACACATCGGATGCATGATATGAATATGTCTTTTTTTCTAATTATCTTCGATTCTGAATGATAAATTTAAATAGAAGATGCTTTTGTTTAGTGTCTCTTTGATTTAGAAAAATATGTATGTATGGACCTCTGCTTCTGATTTTGGGCATTATATATTGAACTGGTTCTATTAATGCATCATCAAATAGTCAATATGATTCCACAAGTTTTAGTTTCGTTCAAGAACAGATTCTAGCCAATTGAAAGTATCTATTGAAGTCATCTAGATCTGTAGTACAATTTCTAAAATTTTTCATTTTTCAGACCTTTAAAGACTATATAATAAGGACAAAGAAGAGCTACTTTTTGGCAAATGATCTGAAATCTCTCTAGAAGCTACATATGCAGAAATCATACTTATTTCCTCTGTACTGTTCGAACAATATAAAAGTTCTCTGGACTAGTATTTTGGAGAAAACTTTATGCATAACAAACATGTTCTCTTAAGTTAAGATGAGCGAATTTAGTTCAAATACAGTTCTCGTATTAACATAATGTAAAACTCCGTATGTAGTTTCAGAAAGTTGGTCAACTTTGACAGATTCTGTTTTATTTGATGTAAATTCCCAAGCAGCTTTCTATTGTTCATTTGCCAATATCAGCAAAGATTTGTACAACATAAAATAATGTTGAAATGAAAAATTTGAATCTAAACCTAGGTTTTGTGGATTAAATAGGAAATTTAAAAGCACTACACATATTTTAGCATAGCAAAAAGATGAGAGAAATGAAAGTTTTCAATTTGCATAGAATCGATATCTGGAAGTACAAATATTCACTTAATTCACGAAAAAATATATGAAGATGAGAAATCATGAATAATAATGGGGATTTTATGTTCTTACCTTACCTCGACCCAAGGATGGCAAACGAGCAGATTGGATTGGATTTGGATGGGTTAAATATGGATCGAGCATGTAACGCCCCGAGATACCATTTCGAGATGTCACATGGTGCTTGTGACCCCGAAGGACCACAAGCTAACCCTTTTCTGATATTTGTACCTGTACAATGCATAATATCTGGAATAAATGCAAAAACTGGACATAAGGTTCAACACATCTATAAATACTTAAAATATGAAACTGAATACTATACAATACATCCATCTGAAAAGCTTCTAATCCGACTGAACTGTAGAGTTGATGGGACAGGTCCCCAACTAACTCCATCAACTGAAAGTAAATAAGATTTTGATTACAATAATAGAAAACTAAAACTCATTCTCGAAAGAAGAGAACTCACTGCTACTGTTGCTGACTGGGACTGATCTGCTGATGATACTTTGGGTTCTGTGCCTCTAAACCTATGGTGTCAAATGAGACACCATAGCATAAATGCATCAGCACAAAATGTACCGAGTATGTAGACGGGGTAAGGCTAAATGCAAGGGCTCATACATGCAAAATATGTATAACCTAAATGATCATAAGAATACCGTACGAAATCAAGCACACATACAAGAATACATAAATCATATCCATAATCATCACAACTCTAGAGACTTGACCTTGGGTACCGCTTTACTGCGAGCTAAACTCACCACCATCACTGAGATACTGAACTACTGACTCATCTACTACTGATAATTGAGGATCTAAGTACACTTATATCACAGACTGAGTTCTAAGCTTACCACTTTCAACCGACAAAATTAGAGATTCAAATTTTCTAATAGATAACCTTGGAAGCTTTATCAATGATAAGAAAATAGGATTATAAATACTCAACAAATTCTGAGAAGGAGACCAAGCCTATCTGATGGAAGATCTTTAAATATGATAGTAAGTATCTGTATATGAGGCCAAGCCTATCTAACGGGATGGTCCATGAATCAATGAAACTATCTGAGTTCCTTACTGAGATAGACGACTGTACCACATGGTCTTGACTTCTGAAGATTGATACTGAAACTGCAATTGTGGGAAGTAGTCACTTAACTGACATGCCCCGACCTACCACAGGTGGGGTCCAACCTATAACCCCAGCTTAAAGGGCATCAATACCGTGCCACGGGTAAAGACTCACTCTCGAGTCAAGCCTCTTTGATGGGATGGCCCTCGTAGGAAGTCGACCTGAGGCAATATAATAGTCAACCTCTCTGACGGTGACAGCCTCTACTAATGGGGACTCCTATATCCTACGCTGGCTACGCAGTTCTGGCATTCAGGGATTGCTACTAACAACTCTGGCCTCTCTCTCTCTGATGGGAAAAATTGCCATCCCTTCCCTCGCTCGGTGCTAGTTTCTACTCCCAACTGAAAGACTCTCACTGAATCCTTAGAATAAACATAATAAAGCTGAATCTTTTTACATGATCATGTTTCTCAAATGATCTGGCTGAAATATGCTGAGATCACTTGGTTCCGTATCTGACAGAAACAATATCGAATCACGGTATCTGATTGACAATACATAGCTTGATTAGATTATTCGAATCATTTTTGAGATTAGAATTAAATCACTTGAGTTCCATTAGGACTGGGCTGAGTACAGGTCTGAGGCTAGATTACTAGCAATACCGAGATTATAGAGATAACTAAGATTACTAAGCTTTATTAAGCTTTGCACTTGTCTGAGGATACAGAGTTCTATAGTTCACTAAGTTTTGAAATCATGGCTTGGTTGGAATTATCGAGAAACTGACATGGGCTCTAGATAACAGATCTATTTTTGGGTATAAATACCCCTAAGACTCGATAACATAAAAGTAAAGCATCATCATTCATTCAAGCATCACAAGCATTCATGCATCATTACCATCATTCAGGCATATTCACAAGAAACTCAGAAATCATGCCATATATTCAATTTCATAATCATTAGAACATCACCTCAAGCCTTCAAGGATTCAAAAACGTCTACTCATCATCACAATTACCAAGGGGTCACTCTAAGCGTTTCATAATCATAACATACTTTCCCCCAACCTTACGGCATTGCATCTATCATTTAGGAAATATAAACCTCTATTCACCATCATGATTACTAAAGGATCGCTCCCAACATTTAGGGAGTCATCAATATCGATTCATCATCACAAACTATCTTAAGGAAGACATGCTATTAAATTATACCCCATTCAATGAAGTCTTGCATCAAGTACTTCACACCTATATCGGTCTCGACATATATCTAGATATCATAAGATTTTGGAAAATCTTCACACTATCATGTCATTACTCTCTTGCTAACCACTTAGCATGTATCAAAACTTAAAGTAAATCAAATAACACTCACTTGGGAGATTTACCGTTATTTCATCTCAACTTACTCACTACAGTCTTTCGACAACCACTAGACATGTCCGGTTCTACACCTACTCGGGGATTATCTATTATTATGGCTCATTCCTCTCACTAAGGCATTTTATCAAACACTAGGTGTATATGGACTAGCCTACAACTTTGGGTTTCCCCTTAACATACTATAATGCTCCTTTATGCTTCACCTTAGCCTTTCATCCAACCTATGGGGTGCATACTCCGCTTATTCAACTATCTCTACACCCTAATATCATGAACACCTCACATAGACATCAACTTCAAAAGAGCTCATCACAACATCACATAAATTCCACATACTAGGGTCAAAGACCATAAATCTTCCAAACAATCATGAATCCAAACTCAACAACACAAGTAACATCAACTTCAACTCATACAAATCATGGAATATCATAAAACATAAAATTCTTAAGTTTAAAAAAAGGGTACTTGAGCTTCTTGGATGAAAGGGACCCAAGAATCAACATCTACATACCTAGGAATTTCTTTTCTGGAAGGCTCTTGAAAGGAGTTGTTGATTTCTCTAGATCCTTCTTTATTTCTCTTGAATTTTATGAAAGGAGAAGAGAGTATTTTGATTTTGAAAACCCTAATTTTTGGGTGGAAGAGAGAAAAATAAAGTTGAAGGCCCTTGTTCCGATATTTATAGAGCTGGGGGAGGATGTATAAAAGACCAAAATGCCCCTTTAAAATTTTTCTAGAAAATTCTGATCGGGGTCTGTGATGGTCCGTCAGAGAGACTGACGGTCCACCAAGTCGTCCGTTACTCAAGTGCCAAAATTGGGATGTTCTGCCTCGGAGTAAAGGTCTAAGTGACGGTCCGTCAGAAATCTGACGGTCCACCAGATCATCCGTCACTCGGGGTCCAGGAATGGGATATTCTGCCTTGGTCTGACGGGCCCCTTGATGGTCAGTCAACTTTCTTACAGTCCACCACTTTGGCTGTCACATGATGACCAAAAAATAAAGCCACTGCCTTGGTATGATGGGACACTTGACGGTCCACCAAGGACTTGGCGGTCCGTCAGATTGATCGTCAAACCTGTGATTTCGACAATGCTCAGTAAAACGGCCCTAACTTCTTCGTCCAATGTCATATTTTGATGAAATTAGTATCGATGGAAAGCTTGTTCAATGCTCTACATGACTAAAAGTATAAATTAAGTAAATTACACATATTCAAAGTGTTTCATCCTTGGTATGATACTTCTAAAAATTTTAGACTCAGATTTTCTGCTTTGCTGGATACGCTCTAAGGCTCAGACTAGAAGAGACCTTTGTGCGGTATTACCGAGCAAAAATGGTTTGAATTGAAATCCGCCCATATAAATATGAGTAAATATTGATTTGGTCAAATATAGATTGGATAAAAATGATTCCAACCCTCATTTTCCACTTAGACTAAAAGGAGGAAACTTTAATCTTTTTAACACTAAGGGGTCGTTTGGTAGAGTGTATAAGAATAATATAAAATATGGTGTGTTAGTAATGCTTGTATTAGTAATGCTTGTGTTAGATATTCTTGCATTAGTTATGCTTGTATTTTTCTTATGCAGTGTTTGGTTTGATGTATTAAAAATAACATGAATTAAATAGTTTCTTTTTAAAATTTTTTTTTTACAAAAATATCCTTCGTATATATGTTGGAAAGAATGTGAATTTTTTTTGAGAGATAATAGTGTTTTTAATCAGGTTAATGCATGTATTGGATCCATTGTATTGCTAATAACATAGATTTGAGGTATTAGTAATACATACCTTAATACATAATAGAGTGTATAACTAATGCAAACATTAGTTATACATATGGTGCAAAAGTATACCAAACAAGGTATTAGTAATACACATTAAACTAATGCATGCATTGGTTTTCCAATACACTCTACCAAATGACCCCTAAGTACACCACTTATTAAATTGCTACAAAGAAAAAACAACAAGGGATGACAAAGAAAAAGTAATATGAAAATAACAAGAAAATGTCTCTCAATTCGTACTAGCAAGAATTGCTAGTTGTTCTAAGCAAAACAAAAGAACTAAAAGAACACCCACAAAGCAAAAATAAATATAAATTACATGCAGATTTTCCAAAAAAAAATAATACATACAACTATGCCACTACTCACTGCAATAACCAAACTGTGCAGTGCAATATATAGACATTGTTCACTGAAAACTTTTTATAATGTGTTCACTTTGATAATGGCTTTCTTGCCAAAGGGAAATAAAAGAAACAGAAGAAAAATAGAAGACAATTGCTTACAATCTGGTGCCACAAATAACTCATATTAAAAGCATACACACCATCAAAAGCAAAAATAGAGGATCAATAACAATATTTCATGAAGTACTACTTCACACAATAAAGCTTCATTTCTTCACCACCCACAGAAGTTTGTAATTCAATGTAAGACATTTATTGATGTAATACTTCACACAACAAAGCTTCATTTCTTCATCAACCACACAAGTTTTTAATACAATGTAAGAGGATAACCACAAACACTGATGCTTCCTTCAATAGAGCCTTCCATTTTCCTTCCTGCTAAGACATCCATCAAAGTGGTCTTTCCAGCAGCATTTACACCAACTAAGGCCATTAGGACTCCAGTTCTGAAGGCACCACTAACACCTTGTAACAATTGGAGACAAGTTTTCTTGACTCCTTGGACTTTTATTTCCTGATAAAATACCATAATCATATAAGACATAGAAGTTCATATTGCATTCCTCCCTTACCTTTGTAATATCCCAACTAAACAAACCTAAAACAAAAAATCAACAGTGAATACACTCATTAGAATCATAGGCACAACCACAGTGGGAGAAATAACACACATAGGTCTTAGAACATAAGCAATTGTTAGTCAAAAATTTTAGATCATTTCCTATAGAATATATGCATCAAAAAAACTTTCCAATTCAAGTCATCACCATAGAAGCTGCTACCTAGAAGGACTATCGGAGTGTGTGACTAAACATGATATACAAAAAATCACAATGCACTGTTCAGAAAGCATTATTGCAGAAGCCTTTTGATTTACATCTACATTAGTGCTACTTTTTTTTAATGTCATACAACAAAAAACATCAGTTGCGGTTTTTATCTGAACCAAAAGACAAATGTCATTTGTATAACATTAAGAATTGCTTGATTACCCATCCAAATACAAGAATAACAAGTAAGATAAGATAAATTCAACTTGTCATTGTAGTATTAATACGAGATAAATGGTCATCTTATCTTTTGATGACATCTTTAGAGGCCAACAGATAGAGGCTCAACACTTGGTCACCTCAAGGATTCGAGAACATGCATGGAGGACCTGTTTTGAGCCTACCATTGAGCATACCATACATCAAGGCCATGAGTGGAAGACTGCTTAGAGCATTGAAGACTTTAGGACTCACAGCTTTGGACACTTAATGGTTTATGGTTTTGGTTCATCTTCATTGAGGATAGTTTGGTCACTTCACTTTGCCCAAAATACACTCCATGGCTGCCCCTATCATTAAGGGTAATTTAGTCATTTTGTCTCCTTTTGTAATATACTATAAATAGGAAATTTTAGGTCTTCTCTTATTAGTTGTTTAATGATGAAAATATGAGATATTGAAAATCCTCTCTCTTGAGAGTAGAGAACCTCAGTGTAGTTCTTAGTCAGGGCTTGGATTAGCCATTGTAGTTTAGGGCTTGGAAAAGCCAATATTATTCTTTACTTGGAAATGGTGGATCTTAAGGTGAGTTGATTCCCTTAGCAGTCACCGTAAGAGTGTGATGTTGTTGTTATATTTATTAGGGTTTTTTGAGTTTAATATACTCTTTAGTTCCTAATCTTTATAATAATCTATGTCTCACTATCTATCTTTACCTTTCTTGCAATTTTGTCATTGTTTGAATCTTGTAATTATTTGTTCATGTTGAATCCAAATCTTGTGTTCATTGTGTTCATATTGTTCTTGTTGTATCATTTATGTATTTATGTTGAAACACCTTGTAAACTCGTGATACTTGTGTTTTTGTTATTGGCCGAAACTAGCACTCAAAGGGGTCCTCGAGTTGCTCTCAATTTATGAACTATTTTGTGTAGTTTTTGTGCCTTCCGTGGTCTTTCTTGTATCATTTGGTGTTAGATAATGTCTTGATATTTTTCCCACAAGATCAATCTTGGGCTTGTAAATTTGAAAATTAAAAAGAGGTGTTAGAAAACTGAAAAATCAAAAAGAAGCAAATCTGTCCATTTTTATGTCTTGGCCGAAATTGTGTTGTTGTAGTTGTCTTGGACGAGTTTGCATCAAGATATAGGTGTATTGTTTTAATTTTTTTATTGTTTCTTGTGTTACATTCTTTCTTCACTAACACCATTGAGTCAAGATCCAAGTTAAGCTTGAATGATTCTTGTTGGTATTGTTGTTGCGGTTCCAAACTTGAACATTGTTAGTGTGTTTTGGTGTTGTTATTGTGGACTGAAATTTGAAGGTGTGGTTTGAACTCATGTTTTTGGTATTTTTTTGTGGGTTTTAAGTTTGAAAAAGGTGTTGTTGGTTCTTGGAGCTCAACGTGAGACTTGGTATTCACACTTCTATTGAATGTTCTTGTTGTTCTAGATCAATATTCATGTATAGTTGTAAGAAGACTCTTTAATAGTGTTGTTTGATCCAAACCCAAGTAGTGGAAAGATAAGACCTTGTGTTTGTATTGAAACTAGTCCCCAAAAATCTACCAAAAAGGAAGGGAGACAATTAAAGATCTACCAAAAAGACTAGTTACCAAAAGAAAGAAAGACCACTTTCCTAGGTGTCCAAAAGAGGAAAAGTCCACCAACCCCTCAAAAAGGTGTCTTGCCTAAAAGGTATAAGACAAGTCAAACTTTTTTAAAAGGTGAAAAGGGGTCCAATCTTGTTGTTGTCTTCTACAAGGGCGGGTAAACCACTTCAAGAATCGAAATTCAATGCCAAAATTTCAAAGTTGGGAAAAATAAGAACCTTTCAAAAACTGCAACCAATCCTAGACCGCCACATCACTAAATTCCATACAATATCGAAACTTTTGGCTCAAAATCTTAGATTCTTAGTTTCTTATTGTTGATTCTTAGTTTTATTTTTTTTATTCTTATACTAATTGACAACTAGTAAATACCTACTAAGTTGTAAATTAGTTTTTGAATACGTTTCTTCGTGTTAGTGTTAGTTGTGTGCTTTTCTCATTTTTAACTCATAGAAACTTCTTTGTTTCAAGTTTGAGACTAAATTTTGTTTTTGTATCTTGAGTCGATCAAACAAAAATCTATTTTGGCTGCCATGTAGAATTGACATCCTATTGACTACCGGAGTATAAGAAACTTTTAATATTCATCTCTCTAATTATGAGAATCACAAAGGTGAGCGTATACGCGTGATGGTGAGAAGCTTTTACTACTAATCTTGTTTGTTCATTGTGTATGTACAAAGGTGATATAAGGGAAACATGTCTTTGATAATCGGGGATTATTATGACTACGACATGGGAGACTATGATCGTAGTAAGGGTTTTTATGGTTACAAAGTTGAGGGAGATTGTGGAGGCTATGAAAATAGCAATGATCAAAACTTGGGCAGATTTGAGAGTTATGGTTTTGAGGGAGAAAATGAGGTGAATGAAGTGCCTAGTGCTTATGGTGAATTTAGAGATGATGTAGGACCTTGGGATGGATCTTATGATGACGTTGGGGCATGTGGGGAGTCTTACACTTCTCACTCCGAACCTAGATTTGGTATTAGGTATAACCTTTTCGTTCGTAAAGCTTATGAGAGCTATGATGAGAGTACATGTGAGGAGTTTGAAGATTCATATTCTCCACCTCGTAGTACTTCTTATCAAGGTCGCTATAGTGTGAATGGTTATACTATCTCTAGTGGAGGTTGTCCAATGAGAAGAAGAGGCTATGCATCTCCAAAACCAAGGGGTACTCATGTGCCTTACAATGTTGATTCGAGAAGGAATGTACACTCTGGGTAGGTGATCATTTGTGGGATACCGGGCTGCCTTGTTATGTTAAATGATAGGTACTATAGAAACTATATTCTTCCATCCATGGTTGACTACTTGGGGTTATTTCGCGCGCCTTTATTTGTTCTATACTTCTTAGATGGGATTAAGGTTATCGAGAGGGTCAAAGTTATCTTCTCCCAATTTGATACCATAAGGAGGTATGGTGCGATATTCTTCCATTGACATATGGTCATGTATGCTTAGGTGCCGATTGGTTTGTATAAATAGAGTCTAAGTATGCAAAATTGGCCTAATGTTGAAAGAGACCGGTGGGGAAATCACCTTGTAACATACATGCTGCCCGATCTACAAAGAGAAGTAAATACTTACTCTTATCTGAAAGCTTATGAAAGACAAAAGATTGAGAGGAGTAAGGGTGTGCAAGGTGGTAATCTGAGAGTGGAAAAGGGAGAGGTTGTATGGAGCGAAGTGAGGGAATTTCCACTAAACCGAGCTAATATTATTTGCCCTTCTATTTCTAAGGACATTTGTGTAGGTACCGACATGGAAAGTTAAGGAGAGCAATGTCGAAGAAAAGTTGCTTCCCAAGATTATGGAGGACCTTCACAGTACATCAAAAGAGAGTCGACTCAAGTACTTCAAGGGAAAATAGCTAACTCTTACACTTTTGTGCATGGGAATGATAATTGTGTGGCTAATATCCCATTGGGTATGAGTAGTAGCTTACTTACTTGTGAGTCTAATGATTTTTTGCCTCTTGTTGATGATGTACATGTTGTGAGTGTGTATACACTAGTTGATCCTATTGATGACCAAATTGACTCTTCTTGTAAGATCAATTTATGTCCACCTAGTATTGAAGCCTATATGTTGAACGAAAGTACATCATCTTATGTAATTTGTGTTGATCAACATATTTATGAAAATTGTCCACTACTTGAGTATGTGTGTGATGTGATTAATAGAACTCAAGTGAGTGAGGTACTTGAAAATGTTGGTCAACAAAAGGGGAGTGAACCCGACATCTATTCTTGGGGCAATCTTATGCTTAAAATCTCTTTGAAACTTGATATTGATCTTTTAGAGAGTGATCAATGTCTTTGTTCTAAATCTTCTCGTGAAATAGATAATGCTCTCTTTAGGTATAATGTCTTGTTTGAAGATGATATAAACACTCTTAATAGACCTAGTTGTAAAAATGATGGTATAATTTGCCTTACAAGCTACAGCCTATATCCTAACCCACTATGGTGTGACAACATTCCTCCTAAAGACG
This sequence comes from Capsicum annuum, assembly GCF_002878395.1. NCBI lineage: Eukaryota > Viridiplantae > Streptophyta > Magnoliopsida > Solanales > Solanaceae > Capsicum > Capsicum annuum. Next base: position 27,163,101 of record NC_061118.1, on the reverse strand, counting down.
AAAATCTCTTCTTAGAAGATGAGAGTACTCTTAAGGGCAAGGAATGTGTGGTCTTGGAAACTACTTCTCCTTCTACTTTATATGACTTTATTGTTGAGAGTACTCATGGTGATGATTGGGAAACTAGTAGTGAGTACACACATGAGGGCACCTTAGTAGAAGTCGACTTGAGAGATACCTTTCTCTACTCTCTATTTTCTTTGGTTGATATTTATGCTATTGTATAGAGTATGTCATTTAGTTTGGGTGGAGACCACGGGAAAGGGGAGTGTTGTCTAGACTCGTGTCTGTGGCCACTCTTCCCGTTTGACCCCGGTGCCAAATTTAGAAATGGTGATGTTGGTGCACCCAACTTGTTGCTTGATCTACATGACAAGCAAAGTGTCACTCTTGGTGAATCCCATAACCAAATCCTCCATACATCTTTCATTGAGTTTTTAATATTTCATTCAAAGAATCCTTGGTTATATTGCAAATATATGCAACCTTGGCATGTTGAGATGATTTGTTATGCTAACCCTAACAGTTATGCCATGAGGAGTTTGTATTTATTTGTCCTCTCTTCAGTTTTGTAAGGTTTGGATTCGAGGTCAAATCCTTTTTAAGAAGGGGAGGATGATAGGGGACAATGGTCATCTTATCTTTTGATGAGATCTTTGGCGGCCAGCACATAGAGGCTCAAGACTTGGTCACCTCAAGGATATGAGAACATGCATAGAGGACCCGTTTTGAGCGTACCATTGAGCATACCATGCATCACAGTCGTGAGTGAAAGATTGCTTAGAGCATTGAAGACTTGAGGACTCATGGTTTTGGACACTTAATGGCTCATGGTTTTGGGTTATCTTCATCAAGGACATTTTAGTCACTTCACTTTGCCCAAAATGCACTTCATGGCTGCCCCTATCATTAAGGGTAGTGTAGTCATTTTGTCTCCTTTTGTAATATACTATAAATAGGATATTTTAGGTCTTCTCTTATTAGTTGCTTAATGATGAAAATATGAGACATTGAAAATCCTCTCTCTTGAAAGTAGACCACCTTAGTGTAGTTCTCAGTTAGGGCTTGGATTAGACATTGTAGTTTAGGGCTTGGAAAAGCCAATAATGTTCTTTGCTTAGAAACAATGGATCTTGAGGTGAGTTGATTCCCTTGGCGGTCACCATAAGAGTATGGTGTTGCTATTACATTTATTAGGGGTTTCTGAGTTTAATATGCTCTTTAGTTCTTAATCGTTGTAATAACCTATGTCTCACTATCTATCTTTACTTTTCTTGCAATTGTGTTAGTGTTTGTATCTTTTAATCATTTGTTCTTGTTGATTTTGAATCTTTTATTCATCTTGTTCTTGTTGTATTGTTGTTGTTTTGGTGTTAAAACACCTTGTAAACTCGTAATACTTGTGTTGTTGTTGTTGGCCGAAACTAGCACTCAAAGAGGTCCTCGGGTTGCTCTCAATTTGTGGACTATTTTGTGTAGTTATTTTGCCTTCCGTGGTCTTTCTTATATCAAGTATTTACATGAACCTAAAAGGTAATGCAGAAACTGTTGATCATCTTCTTAAACATAGGCAACTAAAAGAGAAGGATATTGAAAATCATAATACCGAAGATCTTACATCAATAAGACTTATTATCTACACGATAGAAGCGAGATGATCACAGTTTGACAGAAAAATGAATGCTATAAAAGAGAGATAGACTTTCTGGGAACCAAAACAAAAAGTATCTATCTAGTCTAGAAATCACTAGATAGATGACTTACCTTCATCCTCATCGCTGTCCGATCTATCACAATCTGAGACTAAGATATTAAAATATAAAATAAGTCTATTATAAGTTATAACATAACAAAATGAAATCACAATATGCAAATGATCACTTACCTTCTTGTCCGCAAAGCCAATCTCTAGCACACAACCTTGCTTTGGCATTTGTAGGTTAAATTGAACTTTAAAATTTTCCAATAATGCGACCTCCAATGCTAAAGGTAGATTCTGAGGCTACAGTCATAATAGATATGCTCAATACATCTCGTGCCATCAATGAGAGCTCGGAATACCTTGCACTATTTTTTTTCTAATATGCAAGTGCATCCGAATTCGGATTTGCTTTACGGTCAAGTTTTGACTCCTCTAAGTACAAATCCAATTATGAGAAACCGAGAGTCAATTTGGAGTCCAAATTTTGGATTGAGAAATGGAGAAATAGTCCACAAGTTGTCGGCAACTGGGTTTCTATATGGGTACCCATATTTTACCCATTTTTTCTATTAATTTTATGGGCTTTTAAAAAAATTTAATCTCATATTTACCCACCTAAAATATGAGTGATCCAACTTATTATATATGGGCTAAATGATCTGATTTTTTGAGTATGGTCAAAAAATACCAGCACTACCTCAACCACAAATCCTTTTAGAATTTTGAATCGTCTTTTTGAGCTAAATACAGAAGAAAATGAAATCTAATTAATATATACAGGTTGTTTCAGCTATATTTTTACCAAATCTATATTGCACCTATCATGAATCAGTCTCAGTATAGACTAACAGTTATTGGGCGAGAAGAAACAATAGGGTCAAAAGGCTTTTGAGAAAAGAAATTGGTGGGCCTTTATCAGAAATATTAGCTCATGTTTGGCCAATGGACAACAAATGGCCAATCGCTCATTTTAAGCAAAAGGATACAAATGACCACTCGGTCGAAATTAATTCCACAAAAATGACCATAGAATGCAAATTGAGAAAATTTCATAAGCAGCAAATTTAAGCTTATAATTAAAATTTTCATCGTAATTATTTGATAATTACCTAAAATAGCAAGCTGTATTTTATATTTTATAAAAGTGTTGCTACTAAAATACATATACAACGAGATTTACTACTATTCTTTTACTAAAATCAGTTGAGTTAAATAAAAATAATTATACCATGTATTTAAAGCAATAAATTCCTTTACCATAAATTACTCTTATTTAAAGCAGTTGATTCTTTTTTCATAAATTACTCTTATTTAAACTAGTAGATTCCTTTTTCAAATCAAACTCAAGTCTGAAGAGTATTATTTTTATGATCTTCAAAATTTCGAAATAAAGCATCACTATTGTTTTTTTCTCTCTTTCACTCTCTTATGTCTCTAACTTTTTTTCTTGTATGTATTTAAAGCAATAAATTCATTTTTCATAAATTACTATTATTTAAAGCAGTAGTTTCTTTTTCCATAAATTACTCTTATTTAAACTAGTAGATTTCTTTTTCAAATCAAACTCAAGTTTGAAGAGTATTATTTTTATGATCTTTAAAATTTCAAAATAAAGCATCATTATTGTTTTATTTCTCTCTTATATCTCTAAATTTTTTTTGTCAGTTTTTTTCATCTTTTTTTTATTGTTTTATTTTTTTAATTTTGATTTCTTTTTCATTTCCATTTTTTTATTTCACTTCATTCTCTCCTCTATTTCTCTTCTTTTTTCTTTATTTTTTTCTTTTTCATTTTTTTATTTTTTCCTTTCTCATATTTTTCTTTTTCTTTTCTTATTTTCATTTTCTTCTTCTTTTTTTCTTTTTTTATTTTTTTTAATTTATTTTTTATTGTTTTTAGTTTTACACTTCTATTTCTATTTCTCTTTTTTTTTTTTTTCCTTTTTCTCTTCTTTTTTTGAATTTTTCTTTTTCGTTTTTGTCTTTTTTTTTTTAATCTTCTATCTATAGCTGATATTTTTAAAACACAAATATCTATATCACGTATACATATTCAAAAATATACAAAATAAATAGACACACAAATCTGTCAATATATATTTATAGTACAAAACATACATATATATCTACATATGTATTTAGAGAAATACATATCTGACTCATATTTATATATCAACATATAGGACACAAAATCTCTATAATAAAAATGACAACTATATGCATATACATATAGGTAATCAAAAAATACATGATATGTATCTTACACATAAAAAATACAAATATATGCATATGTCTCCAAAAAATTATAATACATTTGTGATATAATACATCTGCCTAATTGCACTTTAACTACATACTTCTTCATGTAGACACTACAAATATTCTTATGACAAAAAATCTTGTACAACTCCTTTAATAATATCGTCTTAATACGTTCTTCAATATCATTGACTGTGTGACATCCAATATATGGTGCAAACCTTGAGAGTACTTTTTCCATGAATATATAATCACACAACACCTATAGAACAAAATAATGACATAAATCTATATTACTGGTACTTTTCACAAAAAAAAAATACATAGTATGCATATGTCTTATTTTACATAATACATATTTCATTAAAACAATACATATAACTCTGCATGTACATTTACAGAATAGATGCCTAATCCATATGTATATTTATCATACAAAAAATATAAATATGACTCTGATATGTGATGTGTGAGCAGATGCTAACACATTTGAGGCTTTTAACTGAGAATAATTACAAAGTCTTAAGCAATTTTTGTCTTTTTAATTGTTTTCTGTTTGATATTGCAGTAAAAGTCAAAATGGAAAAGAACTAGCAATAATGGAAGTAAAAGAGTTAATTTCAGAGCAAGTAGAGAGAGAAGTATAGCTGACGACTTGTCTGATAAGTCATCATCCTTGTGATAAGCTATCAGAGTTGCCGTCAGCCTTAGACAGAAAATTGGCTTCAGCTGAAATTCGTGACGACATCTGTGATAGGCCATCAGAAGTGTGATAAGCCATCAGGCTCATCGTTAGTCTTAGAAAGAGAATGGGATTCAGCTGAAAGAAGTGACGACAACCTGTGATAGGCCGTCAGAGTTGTGATAAGTTATCAGGATCGTCGTCAGGCTTGGGTAATGCTTGAGAAATTAAGTGAAGATATGACGACATCCGTGATAAGTCATCAAAGGTATGATAAGTCATCAGGCCTCATCGTCAACCTAAGGTAGAAATTGTCAAAAATGAAGAGGAGCTGACGACATTCCTGATAAGTTGTCAGATTCCTGATAAGCCGTCACCCACGACATCATCTATTTGAGAAAAAAGATGTAATATGTGATTTTGTTTTCATAATTAGTCTGAAGTATATAAATAGCAGCTTTTAGGGTTCCATTCATCATCTGGATCATCTTGAAATGGATGGAACTCATTCCAAAGGCCAGTTTACCTCTTTTTGGGGCTCAAAAACTTAAAATTCAATTTTCAATTCTTTGATTTGGTTGTGGTAATTTTTTCTTGAACTTGGAAGAGAATCAACTTCAGACTTCATCTTTTGTAAGCTTAATTACTTTGAATGATGAATAAAATTATTGTTATCTCTTTCTTTTTTATGTGGCACTAAAACCCACAACTAGGGTTGTGGGATCTATGATTATTCCTCCATGGATTTAATAGTTGATTAGGGTTTGAGTGATTATGGGGACATCTTGATAATTCCTTTGTTATGATTGTTATTTTTTGGTTGGAAATAATAGATCCAACCTTATGTTGATTTGCTCGAGCTGAGAAATAAACTAAAGGTAGCGAATTGTCAATGAGGATTTGGGAAGGTTAAGTTCTCATCTAATTATTAATGCTGTAAAAAGATTGATCAACTTGAGATAAATCAGTATGAATAGAATATTTCCCTAAGTTCGATAGAATTAGGGATTTCAACATCTAGGTAGGTTGAGAAACACTTAGATGGACTGTCAAAACTGATAATCTGGTGTTTCCCGCAAGTCATGAGAACCCAATGCTACAGTTATTATTTAATGGGGATTAGTAATCATAGTAATCATAACCATAGTTTTTCTTTATCATTGATTTGAACTATTCAAATTTTGGCTTTGAGTTCTGAAGCAAGTTACAACCTTAACATTTGTTTGATCATTGAAAACCCTCATTTTATCTTTCCGTATCATTTGTTTAAATTCAACTTATAGCTTTAGTTTCAAATTAGTTTAATCGCCACTCACATTGTTCCCTGTAGATTCGACCCCGATTCCAAAGTTGGGTAAATATATTGACGATGACCGCCTTGCACTAAATTGACGTGTAAGTTGAGCATCATAAAAAATAGAGTCGTTGCCGGGAAATAATTTGCTGTATTGAGTTGGTTTGGAATTTTAGCTTACTTGCTTGAATTCAAACTTAAAAATATTCATTTAGTTTATTGTTTATAATTATTTTTATTTTTGTTTCCTTTTAGTTTTATTTTTTCTCACACCTTTCTTGAGATGTCAGCCTGGATAGATGATTTTTTTGAGTGATGACGATTCTTGTTATTATTATGGGGGACCACATTATGAGGCTTACTGTCCGAATTTAGATAGAAGTGTGTGGAAGGGACCTTCACAATATGATGTGGACACTGATCTAACTGGGGAATAGGTTGTAACTTGGTGTTTGGCTTGTGGTCAAAGTGATCATTCTAAAGATTTGTGTGCTATCACGATTCAAACGGATAAATTGATGAAATGAATTTTAGAGAATCAAGCACAGTTGTGGTTAGAGCTAAAGGAGTTACCACTGTCACCATGTCTATAATAGCTAAATAAAGAAGAATATAAGGAGGAAATTTGCCAGTTTATGGAGAAAACACAAGAATCACAGCCACTCAATTGTCATCTTGATCTTGAGACTGACATTAAGAAGGTGAATAAAGGTGAAGGTGTTGAGGACAGTGTAAATCTTGAAGTAGGATTTGTTGGGCCACATTCAAAATACTTTTCTATACTATGTTTAGTTGATATCTTGTTTGTGGAATCATTTAAAATAGTAGAAGAGTGTGAAGATGAGGAACTAGAATCCTATATTCTTGATTTTACATTAGACAAGCAACATAAGAATACACCTCACTTTAAGGCCGAGTGGTTTACCATGCTTAATCCATTACTCGACTTCTTAATTTTTGTACCACCCCCTATGAGCGAGGCAAGAAGATGGACTCAAAGTTGAGGGTGAAATTCATATCCTTAAAGTGGAGGGAAAGCCTGAGTTGGGTCGTGCCGCGATACTAAATTAGGAGCTGCTTAAGAGGCAACCCAAGGTATTTTGTTGTTTGTATTCGTATTATATGATTGACATCAGATCTTCGCACCCATGGTGCCACAGGTATATTTCTAACTGTCTTGTTTTGGTTTGACGCATTGGGGATATTGCATGATTTTAAGTTAAGAGTGGGGCTACTTATGGGTGTTGATGTCCTCCTGGGATTTTTGTTATAATGCCTCTTTTCCTCGGAGTCTTGTTCCTAGTACAGCCGGCATGTTTAGGCGTATTGTATTTTATTTTATGGCATGTTATGGTTAACTGGGAGAAAAATTAGTATCTACGACAGTTAACATATTTTTGTTGATTTCTTGGAACGATAAATACCTCTCCAATTGTCTATTTTGTAACAGTGTGATGTGCAGCTATATGCGACCACTGTGAATCTTTTTATGGCATTGGTATTAGGGATACGATAGTCATTGCTAACAATTGCATAAACCGGATAGGTAGTAGGTTGTAATATACCTGTGTGCCATGTGCGTATGAGATATTACTTAATTCTCATTATATGTTAAATTCAGAACTTGCCCGGTTAGTCTTGCCTTGGTTATAGGATAGGAGTTAGAAAAGGATCATACGCCATTTTGAGATTAGTCCACTTCTAGCCTAAATGAACTTCCCTGTATGCATAATATCTCTTGGTCCCTATTTTGAGCCTGAATAGCCAATTTCTTTTTATGAAACCTATCACCGTCCCATTTATATCAAAATGAACCTGTTTTGGCCCTGGTCCTCCTTGGACACTGTGCACCTTGACTCAGGCAAATGGCCTAAGTTGAGGGTGGCTATCATAGGGGTGCGTGATGTAAAATGAGTATGAAGAAAGGTAGAATAAAAGAAAAGAATAAAAAGCTGGGTGCGGTGGAAGAGAAAAAAAAAGAAAAGTTATGAAAAAAGTGATTGTAGAAAAGACCGAACCCATCCTGAATATGTGTGATTAAGGAAAGAGAAGAATAAAAAAAGGTTAATAAGTGAGACCCCAGAAGCTAGCATAGTGTCAAGGAGGCTTAGTTATTTTAAATATCATTGAGTATCATACTGGCCCCTAGCCTACATTACAAGCCAAAAAGAAGACCTATAGTGATCCTAGCTGATCTGTCTGAAAATCTTGGTAATGAAAATAAGGGCAAGCCTATGGTATTTGGAATATATTGATTGGAACTTCATTCTGAGAGTGAGTGTCTTTTGATTGTCACCATGGTTACATATGTGATGTCTGATATAAGTGAAGTGGAACTTCTTTGTAGTGAGGGCACACTGGTTATGTTGCTAGTTGCTAATTTGTTTGGATAGTGTAATCTTTGTACATGCATGGTTGTTGTTGCTGAATTGATGCCATATCTTGATTCCTGTGTGTCGTATTGTTGTTCTACAATAATATGCACAGTTGTTGTTTTCAAATTAATTAACCTTGGAGATGGTGAAGATGTTTTGAGATAATATGGATAGTTGACTACAGAATGTACTCTGTATCCTCTTGGTTGTGTTTTAGTTACTTGAGGAAAAGAAATTGTTTTAAGTTATTGGTGTTGATGTGTTAGCAGATGCTAACACATTTGAGGCTTTTAACTGAGAATAATTGCAAAGTCTTAAGCAACTTTTGTTGTTTTTGACTGTTTTCTGTTTGATATTGCAGTAAAAGTCAAGATACAAAAGAACCAGTAATAATGGAAGTAAAAGAGTTTATTTCTGAGCAAGTAGAGAGGGAAGTATAGCTGACGACTTATCTGATAATTCATCAGCCTTGTGATAAGCTATCAGAGTTGCCGTCAGCCTTAGACACAGAATGGGCTTCAACTAGAATTCGTGACGACATCTGTGATAGGCCGTCAGAAGTGTGATAAGTCATCAGGCTCGTCGTTAGGCTTAGACATAGAATGAGATTCAGCTGAAAGAAGTGACGACAACCTGTGATAGGCCATCAGAGTTGTGATAAGCCATCAGGATCGTCGTCAGGCTTGGGCAGTGCTTGAGAAATTAAAGTGAAAATGTGATAACATCCATGATAAGTCATCAAAGGTATGATAAGCCATCATGCCTTATCGTCAACCTAAGGCAGATATTGTCAAAAGTAAAGAGGAGCTAACGACATTCCTAATAAGTCGTCAGACTTCTGATAAGCCGTTATCCACGACATCTTTTCGAGAAAAAAGCTGTGATCTGTGATTTTGTTTCCATAATTAGTCTTAAGTATACAAATAGCATCTTTTAGGGTTTCATTTATTATCTGGATCATCTTGAAATGGCTGGAACTCATTCCAAAGGCCAGTTTACCTCTTTTTGGGGCTTAAAAACTTAGAATTCAATTTTCAATTCTTTGATTTGGTTGTGGGAATTTTCTCTTGAACTTGGAAGAGAATCAACTTCAGACTTCATCTTTTGTAAGTTTAATTACTTTGAATAATGAATAAAATTGTTGCTATCTCTTTCTTTTTCATATGGCACTAAAACCCACAACTAGGGTTGTGGGATCTATGATTATTCCTCCATCGATTTAATAGTTGATTAGGATTTGAGTGATTGTGGGGACATTTTGATAATTTCTTTGTTATGATTGTTATTTATTGGTTGCAAACAATACATCCAGCCTTGTGTTATTTGTTTCAACTGAGAAATAAACTAAAGGTAGCGAATTATCAATGAGGATTTGGGAAGGTTAAGTTCTCATCTAATGATTAATGTTGTAACAAGATTGATCAACTTGAGATAAATCAGTATGAATAGAATTTTTTCCCTAAGTTCGATAGAATTAGGGAGTTAAACATCTAGGTAGGTTGAGAAACACTTAGATGGACTGTCAAAACTGATAATCTGGTGTTTCCCGCAAGTCATGAGAACCCAATCCTACAATTATTATTTAATGGGTATTAGTAATCATAGTGATCACAACCCTAGTTTTTCTTTATCATTGATTTGAACTATTGAAATTTTGGCTTTGAGTTCTGAAGCAAGTTACAAACTTAACATTTGTTTGATCATTGAAAACCCCCATTTTATCTTTTTGTATCATTTTTTTGAATTCAAATTATAGCTTTAGTTTCAAATCAGTTTAATCGCCACTCACATTGTTCCCTTTGAATTTGACCCTGACTCCAAAGTTAGGTAAATATATTGACGACGACCGCTTTGCACTAAATTGACGTCTAAGTTGAGCGTTATCAATATGTATTTACGAAATACACATCAAATTCTTATTAAATAGTAACAAACATAACTATACTATATATCTTCATATGTATTTGCGAAATACAAAGGTGACTCATATAAAATAATAAAATACAAATGCATATCTTAAACAGTAACAATTACAGCAAAATACATATAACTAAACCAAAAAATACATAACACATATTATAGCATAATAATATGTACATGAAAAATACATATACCTACACATGGCCCATAAGCTAATAAAATACAAATACAAATATCTCTTCAACTTTATCTTCTTCAAATTCATATTTAGAAGAATTTTGACAACGGGACGTGAAATTTTATTTGATTCTCCCATTTCCATTGACTTATTTTTTTTCTCAGATCTTTTCATTGGGGGGGGGGGGGGTGAGATTGGAGATGAAGGTTTTCTCAATCTTTTTCATTTCATAATTTCTCCAATCTTCTCTGAATCATTACGATGCTTCAATCTCATTTCTTCTATGCTCACTTCTTTCTTCAACTGAATAGGCGTAGAAACTAATTTAAGATTTTCATCTTAGGTTAATCCAAGACTAAAGATGGTGAATTATCAGACACTAAATTAACAGGTAGTATACTTCTATTTGAACTTCTAAAATAAGTGTGTTCTACCATTATAGCAGACCTCCACAATCTTACAACAAAAAATCACAAAATCCCTCCAAAAAAATGCAAGAACAATGTTGAACCAAAAAAAAGTTCAAAAGATAACAAATTTATAGAATATATGAAAGAGATAACATGCAATAACTGTAATTTGATAGTTATCTTATTTGATGGAGCACAATATTTATCTACATTGTGAGAAAAATTGAAAAAAAATGATACAGTTGGATTGGAGAGAGGTAAAATAATAGAGTGAAAATAGGAAATAGGTAAAGTAAATGGTGTAAAACACACCTGTGTAGAGTTAATGGACAAAAAATGCTAGTTTTTCTATAAAATATAATTTTGTGAATGCGTTGCTATTTATTGTAATTATGATCTAAAGCTTGTCACTTCTTGTGATTTTTCCATTCAAATATCATTTTCTAACCATTTTAATTTGCTGGCTTGTTCTATGCGGTTTCTATACATATTCTTTACAGTTTCTATACATATCTTATACATATAATATTCTATACGAAAAATATATAGTTTAGATGCAAAATTTATACAATAATTGTACTTTTTTTTACACATTTTATACAAAAATTATATAATTTTTATACACTTTCTATACATTTTATATATATATATATATATATATATTTTATACATATACATATTTGATAGAACTATACAATTTCTACACATATATCTTATATAGATACATACTCTATATAAAAATTATACCATTTTTATATAATTATATTTAACTATTATTTTTATACAACCAAAAAAAAGAAAAATATTTTTTCGTTAAAAAATTTGTAGCAAAAAAAAACTGAAATACTTTTAGAAAAGGGCCGAATGGCCCATGTTGAAAATTGTATCAGTATTGTATATGGACAATATCAAATGGTATATAAAATGTATCTGAACTATATGGGCCAAAATGACTCAAATTAGGAAATGGCTATAATGCGGAAATAGTTAAGCTGATTGGCTATTTTTTGACAAAATGTTAAACATGAGCTATTTGTTTTAAAAATTGTTATGTTTTGTCTTTTTCCCTCATTTTAAGGCCACTTTTTAGTCATCGGTACAAAAAGGCCCAAAATATGTCATGAATGCTAATGATCACTGTACAAAGCTTACTTTTCTTTTCCAATTTTCTTTCCCTACATTGTTTATGTCTATCAATCAACTCCTAAAATTTTATCCTACTATAAAATTATATGTAGCTTTCTGGTGCGATGTATTCCACATGAGTTCCTTTTTCTTGAATTCAAAAAATATGAAGGAAAAAAATTAAAACAAGAGTTCGATTGAAATTAGCTGGTGGGGATATTAAGTTTGACCCAAAGTTTGTTGTTCTTGTTGATAATGATTTTGCGGAATCTTCTTATTGTTCTTGTTGATGATGATTTTGTGAAATTATTTTGTTGGTGGACACCTTCGTGTTAAACTATGCATTTGCAGTCCCTATTTTTCCTTTAATTGAAAAGTTATGAAGGAAAATATCAAAACAAAGTTTCGATTGAAATTAGTTTGTAGGGGTATTAAGTTTGACCCAAAGTTTATTGTTCTTATTGATGATGGTTTTGCTGAATCATCTATTGTTGGACACCTTCATGTTAAACTATGAATTTGCAGTCCCTATACAATACTTATACAGTTGACATAATACATTGATATAGTTTTTAAAGAGAAAATCCATGCATATGCAATTCCTATACCAAATTGATACAGCTCTTATACCACATTGATATACTTTTAGAAATATAGAAAATCTAAGCATGCATATGCCATTCCTATACCAAACTGATACAGTTGTTATATCATACTGATATACTTTTTTTTAAAAAAGAAACATATGCATAGATATGCAGTTCCTATACCAAACTGATATAGTCCTTATACCAAATTGATACATTTTTCAAAAGACGGGAACCTTAGCATGCATATGCAATCCCTATACCAAATTGATATAGTGCATATACTACATTGTTACACTTTTTCAAACAGCGAAAACCTATGAATGCATATACAATTCCTATACCAAACTGATACTGTACATAGAACACATTGATATAGTTTTCAAAAGAGAGGAGCTTATACATGGATTTACAATCCCTATACCAAATTGATACAGTTCTTATGCATCTTTTTTTGAATGAGACTATTGAGAAACGATAACAGGTAGACTCACTTGTCCAGACCAAAACATATCTAGAATAGAAACTAAAAAAGTCTAACTCGGAGAAATGTGAGTTACAGACTGAGTTGACTCAGTTGACTAAACAGGTTATTCAACTGAAGATTGAGACGAATTTGGTGTCTATGTTTGTTGCTGTTCAGGTTGGGTACTATGTTAAGATGGTTGAGAATGAGAGGAGCAAGTTACTTCAATAAAATAAAGAAGAAGAAGAAGAAGAAGAAGCAACCATAAAATTTTTTTTTAAAAAAAGAAGCATCAGCAGCCAAAAACACAACAAAAAATGAGAATTTTAATTCTTTTGCTATTTTGGAGGCATTAATTTCCACCAAGAGGCTATTTGCATCCTTTCACCTTATTTGGGAATCAAGCCTATTTAGCAACTATTTAAAAAGGATAAGGAATCAAAAGGAATAGTTATGTTATTGGTTATTCTCAGAGAAAGACTCGATTTCTCATCCCCAGTTCTCTGTGTATCTCTTATCCCCTTCTTCTACTATCATAGTTACTTGTTATATCTGTATTTTCCAATGTAATTCTATAGTTTGAGTATTGTCGTGGTAATTTGATTTATCAATCATTATATAATACTTGGTATTTGTATTGAGGATTCGGGTGAAAAACAAAATCCCTCAAATCAGTGAAAAAACACAAATAAGCAGAGAAAATAAATTTAAATCCACATACAAGATAAAGGAAATCGTAACTTACAATTTGAAGAGAAAAATTAAAGAATCGAGAGAAGACCTTGTATTAGTAGATTCATATGCCTAAACTTGGAGAAATCAAAATTCTGCTATAGAAGAAGGCTTCAAATCATAGCTAGCTTGAAGCTTCCACCAATTCCTATAAACGAAAGCATTTGAAAATTTCAAGCATTAGAGAAGAAGTGAGAAGTAAGAGAAGAGAGAAAATTGAGCTAGAAAGGTACCATGTAAGCCATTAGGAATTTGACTGGGATCGAGTTATTATATCTAATATATTATGAGTGTTTGTTGTGAGGTATAAGTTATAATAATTTCAGAATAAAATGCAGGATTATTTTATTTCATATTTAGTTGAAGGTATTAGTTCGTCAATGACTATTTATCTCATTATTTGTGCCTTAGTTTTGGAATAAGTTATTCCATATATATGGTGGGATAACTAACTTTGAAATAGTTAATTCTGAAATTAATTATCTCGATATAACTTGTTTCCAACCAAATAACCCTTTAGAGTTTTAACTTTTAAAGGGAAAGTTTGGAATGCAACCGTTATTGTAATTTATTTATTGGGGAACTAATTATCAGTTTAATAATTTCAAAATCTAATAATTACAATGTTATATTTGTTTTTCACAACATAATTAAGACGTTAGTATAAGTGCATTATATGATTTCACAAAAGTAGTTACATAATTTGTCACGACCTAAAAATGAAGGTCATGATGGCACTTGTCGCGGCGTACCTTGACAAGTAAGCCTATCACCCAAACTGATACAAAAGTGAAAAAGATAGAAATATCCGAAGGTAAGGCTTCTAGAACAAAGTCGAACCATATAAGTAATTATAACAATGCGGAAAGAACTTATCCAAAATACCAATCATGCCCAAAACTAGGTGTCAATGGTGTAAGAACTACTAATACAATCCAGGAGTCAAAAACATCAAAATATAACCACAAAGAAATAATATTTGTCTCTGAATACTAATAAAGGCATAATTACTATAGAATGATAGAAGTGAACTCCGGGCGCCTAAATGTCCAACCACTACCTTGGAAGCTCCAACAATAGTCCGAGTCAAGCAAGCTGAGGCGAACTTGAGCTAGAACCTACACCGCAAGGGCATAATAGGCATGAGTATGGTCCACTTGGACTCAGTAGATATCATAGGCCGACCAAGAAAAGTAGTAAATAAAGTTAAAAATATACACTAAGGGCACATCACCTGCAATAAGAAAATTTCCCACAACGGTAACCCACACCGCTTGCACAAATAGTTCTAATATATCACATACATACCAAGATAGAACACGAGTATGCATTATGCCACATATAAGTAGAACAAGGGAAATATGCATATATAAGATCATCAATACAAATAAAAGAAAATAAGACAATTACATAGATGGCAAGTCAATACAATAATACAATACAATATAAACACAATAAATTAAGTGCAATGTATATGATGATAATGATGATGATGATGAACGAGGTCATCGCACAACCTCCGGGATCATTACACAATCCCTGTATACA
Source organism: Capsicum annuum (assembly GCF_002878395.1). Taxonomy (NCBI): domain Eukaryota; kingdom Viridiplantae; phylum Streptophyta; class Magnoliopsida; order Solanales; family Solanaceae; genus Capsicum; species Capsicum annuum. Next base: position 27,147,824 of record NC_061118.1, on the reverse strand, counting down.
CATACAAAACTAAAGCTTCCCGATGTAAGACCCATGAGAGGTTTGTTAACCCCTATGCAATTCACATATCTCATATGTCCTTTTTGGTATATCCCTCAAAAAGGGTTTTATATGGTGTTACAATATCTTCTCCCCAACATATCCCTCGCGGAGGGTTTTAAAAAAATGTTGCCAGTGTTACTTAGGTGTTGCCACGGTGGTACCAATATTTCATGAATGAGTATGATATAAGGATGTAATGCTCACAACCAATCACAATGAGTATTTCCACAACCAATCACAATGATATATTTCTACAACCAACCATAATTATACATTGCCACAACTACATGAGCCAATATTCCCTCATTATTTTTGTTTAATCCATGAATTTCCACATGTCTCATATAAAAACAAGTATAAATGTATCACAATACCAATGGAACCACATTAGGCATTTCAAAAATGCAATACAATTATTCACATATATTCAAGGCTATCAATATCACATAAGATCCCACGCGGTCACACATATCACACAATATCTCAATTTTGACAATTACATTACATATAAAACCCCACGCTGGCACAACACATAGATAGTCATTTTTCATGATTAGCTCCCACCTTTAATATGAATTTTGTACCATCATTTACTATCCATCTTAGTATGAAAGAGTTAAGCCATGACCTACCTCAAAAGCTGAAATTGGTTTGTTATACTTCAAACCGATGACCTTACTTTTCATGAACAATCCTGAACTCTACTAAAAATATCAAATATGGTATCTATGCGTCTAAACAAAACTAACGGCACCCATATAAACTACTTTTGGTTCAGGGTCAAAATAGACCTCCAAAACGAGTTTCCAAAAATAAAGGGAAAAATTAAAACTTTACTTCAAAAACATGATCTCCATATTTTTAGGAATCTATAGATGAAAACCCAAGTTAAATCGAGTCAAAATGAGATTCAAATCGAAGAAAAACCTTTTTTGAGCTTTAACGGGTAAAATCTTTAAAATCCGGGTTAAAATTAAGAATTGAAGTTGCTTGAAGGTTAAATTGATGAAAAACTAGTAATTATAAGATAAAAATATTATTCAAGTGAAAAAAAAAGTGAAATTGGGGTTTAAATTCAAGCCCTAAGATTTTTGAGATTTTGAGAAATTAATCAAGAAATTACTAAGAAAAGGGTGAGTTCTTACCTTAAATCCGTAACAGAATCAAGAAATAGATATTAATCTAGCTTCCCAAGCTCCCACAAGCTTCACTTTTAAGCTCTTACACTATTTTAGGGTTTTAACTCTCAAGAGGAAGGTGAAAGAATGAGCAAAAATTGGATAAAAAAGGTTATTTATACTGTACCTGGGTTACCAGACATTTAACACATAAAGGGTAATTTTTAAGTCGAAGTGGACTTTGACCGAGGGCCCTAAATTTGATGGGAGTTCGATATAACAAATGAACTATGTAACCACATTAAATTCAACACTCCGAATTCAATGGTGATATCAGAATTTAAAAAAAAACATCATTTTCACAAAGTTGACCCCTGAGACCCGAAATCATAATTTTCCAAATTGAGGGTTGAAATGAGATTTAAAAGCTGTAAAATCACACCAAATATGTTACCACCCTTAATAGATGTTTTGGATCTGATGGTGAAGTCATATTTTCCATCCGAGGTCGTTTCAACCAAATATGGGTCCTACACCCATATTTCCAATTTTCCAACTTTTCAATCAATAGTTCAAAATAAGCTTGGGTGCATCGGTACCCAAACCAAAGGTCTACCTAGACTAAAATCGATATTCTAAAGCTGCTGGCGCAGTCTGTTCAACCATCTGTCACACGAATAAAAAGATACCCACATAAGTTCAAAATAAGGATCCCAAAGCCATCAAAAATCACAATATCGCATTAATGGTACCAAAATACATCGGGAACTCTATCAATCACCCGCACACCCCAAAATACGATAATGCAACTAAGGGAAGGGTTATGATAATCAAATAACACAATAGGGTTATGATGCTGTATCCCCACATGATGTTGGGTCCAAAGACACTTCTGCTTTCTTGTGTAGTGATAGGTGATTTTTAGACCGTTTGTAAGTCAGCTTCAAGTGGTGATCCTCCATTTTCTGGAAGGCTTGTTACTTCATGATTTTATTTATGTCGAGACTACTGTTGGATTTCTCTTTTGGCTATTGTCGAGGTCATGTCCCGACTTAGATTGTTCATTGGATATTAGAGGCTTTGTGGATTACTATGGATTGAGATTGTTGTTGGAAATATTAGTTTCCTTTGAGTCATTTGTTATCTTACTCATATCTATTTGGATTGCTTTCGTTGTAATACTACTTATTGTATTCTGATTAGCTAGGCTAAGGGAGTGGTCTCTGGTCCTCGGCGGACTTGAGATACCCGTCATGACTAAGCCCTGGTTTGGATTGTGATAATTAATATATGTGTATCTTCTTCATTTGTGCATCTTCTTTATTGATAAATATAAATGAATGATTATCATTAGTTAGGCATAAAGGAAATATAAATGCATGGCTATATTAGTTAGGAATAAATAAACTATAAATGCATGGCTATCATTAGTCAGGCATAAATGTCCACATGTCAAATACAAATAGTGATACATTTCCATTATTATAATGTTGTACACCTTCCTCCACTTCCACGTAGAATAGAGGTGGCAGCATCAACTTTTACTTATCTCGTTATGTATGTATTCGGATATTGCATAAGTTTGTGGTAAAATAAATATTATATTCTGAATACACCATATTTATTAAAAAATTATTTCTAATAAAACCTTTATTATATAATAATAATATTTTAACATATCTAGATTCACTATCTTCGCTTAAAATATTAATAAGTTATAAAATCTTATAAGTGTATCATAACTAAAAGTTTTTCATAAACATCTAAATCATTTTTCGAAAGGTAATTAACTTATCTTTTTACCAAAATTTTAATTCAATTTAAATATTCCACAACATGATTGGTATTAATAAAATTCTCAAACTGACTACCTCAAAATGGAACTGTCAGTCCCAACAAGTCATAAATAACTTGGAGCAGTTATAAAAAATCTCTAATTACCAATATTAAAGAAAATAAGGGAAATAACTGGGAGAGTCATTACAACATCCACTACGAAAAGAACCTCCGTCCACAAAAGTAAAGGATAAGGAAATACCTGAAGGCTTAAATAGGAAAGGATACTAGTCCCGCATATCACGCTTAGTCTCCAGGTAGCCTCCTCAAATTGACGATGATATCATTAAACCTTAAGTACTGGGATGTCCTTGTAGTGCAACTGTCTAACTTCTCTAGACAAAATAGACACTGGCTCCTCTACAAATGCCAACCTCTTATCCGGATGAATTGAGTCCTATTGAAGTCTGGAATGTCCTACTGCAACATAGATACATGAAACACTAGGAGAATAATTGAAAAGGTGCGAGACAATGCCAACACATATGCTACCTCCCCAACTATCTAAAGAATCTTAAAAGGTCCAATATACATGGGGCTAAGCTTTTCCTTCCTCTTGAACCTCATCACTTCCTTTATGGGCGATACTCGTAGAAAGACCATATCACTAACTCCAAACCTCAATAAATGACATATCCAGTTAGTATAATTCCTCTGTCTACTCTGAGCTACCCGTAGCCTATCCTGAATCATCCGAACCAAACCTAATGACTCACAAATTAGATTGGTGCCACAAGGCCTATCCTAAGAAGTCTCGAACCAACCAATATAATATCGTCATTACCTACCATACAATGCCTCAAATGGGGCCATGTTAATGCTGCAATGAAAGTTATTATTATAGGCAAACTCTGCCAAAGGTAGAAATTAGACCCACTGACCCCAAAATCCAACAAACAAACGAGGAGCATCTCCTCTAATACCTAGGTCCTTTTGTTAGCTATGATGTGTTTTGTGTTTTATTTTGTAGGAAACCAGGTTTTAGAGTTGAATAGGAGAAAAAAATAAGATAATTGAAGTGTTTAAACTACCTATGTGGGTACCTATACCCCGTAGGTACTACCTACGTGGAGTAGGTGTCAGAATATATGCCAAAATGTTGAAGTCCAGAGATTCAGAAGTTGAAGAATTTTTGCCTGGTTCTTACAATGGACTACCTATGGGCTGTAAATGGTACCTACGCCTCATACGTGTTAGAATTCATGGACTTCCTTAGAAATTGCTGCAGAAACTGGACACTGTCTCCAACACGGAATCACCTATAGTCCGTTGGTGCCATCGATGCCTCGTAGGTGGTCATTGACTTTGATTTTACCCTTTTGTTTTGGATTGGTTTCATAGGGTTTCCTTGTATTCTATAAATACTCTTTTGACATTTTTAGTTAGTTTATCCACTATTAATACTTACAAACATATATTTGATTCTGAGATTCTATTTTGATCTTGGGATTGTTTTGTTCTTAATTTTGGTTGATTATTTAATTCAAGATTTTGGATTTATTCATTAATTCTTGTGATATTGATTTAATGCTTAATTATGAATTCCATGGATTGTCACAACAATGAGCAAATAATTCCCTTAGCCAGGGTTGTAAGAACCCTAGCTAGTTAACGAAGAAGGAAAAGTGTGCCATCCTTCTAGATTATTATTGACATGACCCGCCCTGGAGCCTTGTCGTAATGGGCATCTCATGTCTAACCAGGACCAGAGATCACCCCTATTATCCAACCCAACCTCCAGCTGCCTGCCCTGAGTTAGGTGAATTTCGAGCATGTAACAACATAGTGTAAGAGCTCACATAAAGACTTTGGGATAAGATCACAACCATGACCGACCCAATCGAGTCTAACCATCTCATACCAATAATCTAACCATACCAAAACAAGGGACATAAACCAGGCCATAACCAAGGATGTTCAAAAATGAATTATACTCAATTCCAAAATGAAATATGATAGAACCGTGAGAAATTATGTCTGATGATGATAGCCTCCTGGATTATTCCAATGCCAAGGTCAACACCTATAATGATCCCACTCATTCCAACCCATAGAAGTACCACAAACCCTCTAACCAAAAGAGTAATAAAATCTGATTGGGATATGTCCCTAACTATAGTGAAAACCAATGTCCAAAATAAATTCAAAATGTCTAGAAATATCCATAACATGAAATGGAGCCTTCCGAAAGGATGGAAGCTCACCACTTAATTTGAAATGCTGTCCCTAATTCAATTAATATGTAAGAGGAGTAGAATAGCCGGTTCCTGCTTAGCATGGGTATACAGCCAACAGTAGACGGGGTTAGCGAGTGACTGCTAGCATGATCTCAGAGTAAGGATAAAATATTTCCATTTATAAAACCAAGTAAAATCATCTACATGCACACAACTATACACACATATATATAGCCATTCTTGGAAAATGGACTAGTTTTAGCATGCCTTTAAAACCTTTATCTGGGCTGTGTAGCTTTGCTGTCCTAAACCACCCATGGGCTATATGGGTTCAGCTCCCCCTGCTAAAAGGGCACAGTGTGTATAGCCGCACGACCAGGGAAGTATTCCATGGGATGACTAGTACATCCCCCAAATATAGTGTGACATCATGAACATGGTCACCAAGACCAATCTTATAGAGACAAATATGAGTTTCCAGTTTTAGTCCCCTTGGGACCTCTACCTTCCATGGCTTAGCTACACCTCCCACCATTATTGTCCAATTAAAACCAATTTCTAAATAACCACACCATTATCCATTTATTAACCAAAGTTGTTGATATTGGTATCGTCATACCGACCCTTACTTGTAAGTATCATCCATAGCAAATTATGTATAGGGTTTAAGGGGATTTTCAAGTGCTCTTTCATTTACCATATTAAACCACTTGGGAGACTTCCATGTTCCCCACAGGTATAACCATTTAGATTTTTACCATTCCAAGCCATTTAAACCATGCATAATCCCTTTACCAAGTTTAAAACATGTAAGAATTCCATTAAAAGTAGTCAATGCAATGAACATATCTTTATAAGCATTTTATTAAACATATTGGGGGCATAATATGACTAAAACCAATTCCAATTACCATTATACCATTCCCATTCAATCCAATTATCCAAAACCACCATTAATGCATATAAAAGCACAATTAAAACCATGGGAAACTATAACCAACCAATTAATATCAAAACCCCTAAATCATATTTGAAAGCCAAAATCATGTAATAGTTAAACCATGAAAACATTCATATAAACCATACCTTTAAGTAAAATTAACAGTGAGGGAAGAGAGTATGCCTTAAACCAAGATGATGATGGAAAGAAATCACCAAGACAAGCCCCAAATTGATCCTTTAGTTGAAACCTTAGCCCCCTGCCCAAAATCTCTTGAGAGAATTATGGAGTGTTTTAGAAAAGTTTCTAAGTGTTTATGAATGAAATAATAGGGTAAATAACCTCTCAAGTAGGATAGAAGTCATGGGACCTTATTAGGATAAGTAGGGGAATATCCAGAATACCCCCACTTAAGTTGCACCAAAATATCGTCATAGGGATACGGCTGACCCTCACGCGTCATACCCTCCTAATTCGATCGGTATCCACCGCTCGTATCCTGAACCTCCACCTTTGGACCAAACACTCTCCATTATACGACTCATCCAACTAAGTCGTTACCACAATATACGATCCATATCCATGACCGCTATCCCTGGCAGAATAAAATACCTGGAGGATTGAACACTGTCTACCATATGAGTCCATGCTATGACTCGTACCCTAGATTACGGATCATGGTGAGCCACTCGTACTCAGATCCAACCTAAGTAACCAAGTCTAAGATTAATTTAAGGAACCAAACAATCTATAACCACCTATACAACTCATACCCCTAAGTCGTATCCATTCCAGTAACCAAAATCTATCCCACCAACTAATACTAGTCAGTACACGACTGGACCATACCATCCGTATCCCAACATATGGATCATGCCCATGAGTCGTATTGGGTGAAAAGATCAGTATTCCAGGAAATTTTCTAAGGTCCAAAAATTAGGGTGTTTCAATCTCCCCCACCAGGAACATTCATCCTCAAATTATGAACAGAGTAGGGGTAACAACATGCACGAGTCATTTGCATTATCAAATATACTCCCAATTTCTAACAAAGTTTAAAAACAAAGAGGCAAAAATATTAATCTTCCCTTTAAAAAACTCAAAAAATAAATAAGTGTTGGAGACGTATACCTTCTGCATGAATCCTAGGAGCAGAAAATAAATATGGATATTTGGACTCCATGTCCTCTTCCGCTTCCCATGTCTCTTCTTCTACTTTATGGTTCCACCAAACTACCTTAATTGAAGCAAAATCATTGGTTTGCAATCGATGAACTGCCTATCCAAGATCTCAATCAGGACCTCTTCATAAGACAGAATCAGTGAGACCCAATCCTTCCAAAGGGAAAACCAAAGAAGGATCACTAATACACTTCTTCATCATGGAAACATGAAAGACTGGATAAACCAAGCTCAAGCTAGAAGCCAACTCCAGATCATACGCAACATTACCAACTCTTCATAAAATCTCATAAGGACCCATATACTAGGGAATGAGCTTCCCCTTCTTACCAAACCGCACAACTGCCGTCTTGGGAGATACATTGAAGAAAACTTTATCTTCAACTTCAAATTCTAAGTCTTTACGCCTAACATCCGCATATGACTTTGGGTGACTTGGGGTAGCCTTAAGCCTATCTCATATCACGTTCACCTTCTCCATAACCTGGTAGACCAAATTGGGACTAAACATGTCCGCCTCATTAAGCTCAAACCAACCAATAGGAGATCTACACCTCCTACCCTACAATGCCTCAAAAGGGTCCATATCAATACTAGAATGATAGGTATTGTTGCAAGAAAACTCCACCAAAGGCGGATGCTCAACCCAATTGCAACCATAATCACTCACACAAGCCGGGCGCATATCCTTCAATGTTTGAATAGTTCTCTCCACTTGCCTATCCTTCTGCAGATGGAAAGTAGTGCTCAGACTCACATTGGTCCCCAACCCTCTCTCTTAAGATCGACAAACATAAGATGTAAATTACATGCCATGATAAGAGATAATCGAAACAGACACCCTATGCAACTTCATAATATTCTAAATATATAGCTTAGCATAATCCTCTGCTGAGAAGGTAGTCCATACTGGAAAAAAGTGCACAGACTTAGTTATCCTATCTACGATTACCCAAATTGAATCGTATTGACTCTGAGACCGAGGAAGACAGGTAACAAAGTCCATATTGATCACTTCCCACTTCCACTCAGTAAAATCAATTTCTTGATACAACCCTCCCGGCCTCATGTGCTCAACCTTAACCTTAACCTTAACCTATTGAGATCATGATGTATCTTAGTCGAGCCGGGATGAACAACATAGCGTGACTCATGCGCCTCAGCTAAATCTCTTTGTCATAACCCATCGACATTAGGAACACACAACCTCCCTTGGTACCATAAAGTACCATCACCACCGATCTCAAACATCATTACCTTTTTCCCAACAACATCACTCTTGATTTTTATCAAGATAGGATCTAGCATTTGTTTCTCCTTAATCTCCACACTAAGAGATGATTGAACCATTTCTTGCACCATCACACCATTATTCTTAGAGTCCAAGAAGAAAACTCTAAGATTAGCCAAGTGGTGAATATCCTTCACCAATTCTCTCTTCTGTTCCTCCACATGAGCCAAACTCCCCATAGATAACCTGCTAAGAGAGTCAGCAACCACTTAGCCTTACCTGGGTGATAGTAAAGACTCATATCATAATCCTTGAGAAACTCAAGCCATCTTCTCTGCTTGAGATTAAGCTCTTTCTGGGTGAACACATACTGTAGACCTTTATGATCAGAAAAGATATCCATGTGAACTCCATACAAATAATGTCGCCATATTTTAAAAGCACACACAACTACCAACAGCTCTAAATTATGGGTAGGATAATTCCTCTTATGTACCTTTAACTGCCTAGAAGTATAGGCAATTATCTTCCTATGTTGCATCAACACACAACCAAGACCTACCCAAGATGCATCAAATAAACCACGAACCCATCATTGCCTTCGGACAAAGTCAGAATTAGAGCCAAAGTTAACTTATCCTTCAACTTCTCAAAACTCCCTCCATAAGTATTTGACAAAGAAAACTTGATCTTTTTCTGAGTTAACTTAGTCAAAGGAGCATCTATCAACAAAAATCTTTCAATAAACCACCTATAATACTTGGCTAAACCCAAAAAGCTCCAAATGTCGAATGGAGTCGTGGTCCTAGGCCACCTCTTCACCACAATAACCTTTTGTTGATCCATCATGATCCCTTTACTAGAAATAATGTGACCCAAAAAAGTCACAGGGTTTAACCAAAACTCACACTTGGAGAACTTAGTGTACAACTGTTGTTCCTTTAAGGTCTGTAATACCACACGGAGGTGATTAGCATGATCCACCCTGCTCTTTGAATAAACTAGAATATTATCAATAAACATAATGATGAAGAGATCCAAACACTGATGGAAAACTCTGTTCATCAGATCCATAAATGCCACTAGAGCATTAGTCAACCTAAATGACATCACCAAAATCTCAAAGTTCCTATATCGAGTACAAAAAGCCATCTTAGGGATATCCACCTCCCTAATCTTTAGCTAATGGTACCTAGACCAAAGATCTATCTTAGAAAAGAACTTAGCACTTTGCAACTGGTCAAATAGATCCCCTATTCTTGGAAGAGGATACTTGTTCTTGATCTTCACTTTGTTCAGCTGCCTATAGTCAATACACATCTGAAGGCAAACATCCTTCTTGTGCATAAACAATACTGGTGCACCCCTAGAAGATACACTAGGATGAATAAACCCCTTATCCAGGAGATCCTTAAGTTTCTCCTTGAGTTCCCTTAACTTAGTCGGAGCTATTCTATATGGAGGAATAGAAATTGGACTAATGTCCGGAATTAGATCAATACCAAACTCTATTTCCCTATCCGAAAATACCTCTAGAAACTTATTAACCACTAGAAATAACTGGAAAGAAGGACATTCTGAGTTAGAATAATTAACCCGGACCAAGTGAAAAAGACAATCTTTGGAGATTAACCTCTGAGCTCCAAGATAAGAAATAAACCTTCTTCTAGGAGCTAAAGAAACACCCTCCCACTCTATAACTAGTTCTCCAGGGAACCTAAAGATAACCTTATGGGTCCAACAGTCCAAGGATACGTAACAAAAGTGCAACCATATCGAAATCCACTATATCCAACTTCAACAGATCTACCAAGGTATGCTTTCCACCAATAGATACCACACCCCCTTATAGAATCTCTTAGCAATAACCAAGTCACCTACTGGGGTAGAAACTGAAAAGGATCTGACATAACTTTTGGATGAAAACCAAAAGATACAGCCACATAAAGAGTCATATAGGAGAGAGTAAATATTAAATTAAGCAAATAATAGACGTCACAAGATAAAAGTTGTAATGTACCAGTAACGACATCATGTAATGCCTTAGATTCTTGTAGAGATGCCAAAGCATACAACTTATTCCGACCAACACTAGAACCAGGAGTAGTAATAGAATAAGATGCCACACCACCAAGTGTAGGAGCAAATGATGAAGCCATAGAAATCTTATTCGCCCCGGTAGCAACCTTATTGACTGGACAATCCTTGAGACAATGGCTTGCCTGACCATACTTAAAGCATTTGTCCTTTCCTTCATCATAATAACCCTAATGAGGACAACCATAGAACCAATAAGGAGGACATAAAGAAACTGACTGACCTTCGCTGGCCTGAGATTAGGCACCCTTTGCCCAGAAATTATCACCACCATGATGATGCTTGTCTCTCAACTGGTAAGGAGAACTAGTAGTAGTGTAGGAACCAGAACTTCCCCACTTCTTTTTCTGCCATTTGCCACCATCTTGACCACCCTGAGGCTGACTGCATCCCTAGTCAGAAAAACTATTCCTATTACCCTGCCTATCTCCAAACTTTGCCTGCTTTCTTTTTTCATCCTCTACCTACTGCATATGAATAGTCAACCTAGAGATGTCCATATCCTCAATTAGCAATGCAGTCTTGCTCTTCAAAATTAGATTCCGATTCAACCCAGAAGCGAACTTCCTTGTTTTAGCCTGCATGTTAGCCACCAAATCAGGAGCATACCTTGAAAATTGGTTAAACATCAAGGCATATTCCTTAAAAAAAATTCTCCCCTACTTGAGATTCAAAAACTCCCCCATATTTACTTACCTCAACTCTTGGGGAAAGAAACAGTATAGAAAAGCACCAGAGAAGACATCCCATAAGGATGACTCCTCCATATCTTCTCTATCCCTATCCCACTCTTCACGCCACTGATATATAATATCTTTGAACAGTTAGAAAAGTTTACCCCTTCCACATTGGTAGCCTGTATTACCTAAAATATTTTCTCCATTTCATCTAAAAATCCCTATGGATCTTCCTCCACCTTTACTCTAAAAAAACTGGAAGGACTTATCTTTATAAATTGGCCAACCCTTGTGGACTCGCAGAAAAAGCACCAGACATATCTCGCTCAACCTGAGAAGCAACCAACTTAGCAATAATATGAATAAACTGACAGTATTCTGCATTAGTCATCTCTCTTTGAGGAGGACTAGTAGCAACTGATGTAACTCTAGAATTATCAGAAATAGGACTGTGAGATCAAAGATGAACCTTAGAAGTAGGATGCACACCTTCAGCATTACCCCCAGATAGGATAGAAGAATTTTCTTGTGTTCCAGATCTACGAGCCATGATCTAAAAAATGAACAAACAAGGACTAGAGAAGATTCCAGGAATAAGACTCCAAGATTAAAAATAGAATACTAAGAAAGGGAAACATTACTAAATGTCTTGTAGCCTCTCCCTTATGAGTGTGGCGTGCTACATACCCTTAAAATAGACTCTACTTAATATAGCTTTGTGGACTCCAATTTGACCATGAACCTACGCTCTGACACCAACTTGACATGAACTACCCTAAGGCCTTGTCGTAATGGGCATCCCAAGCTCGACCTGGACTAGAGCCCACCCCCATTAGCCAACCCAACCTCCAGCCACCTGCCTTGAGTTGGCTGAATTTTAGCATATAACAATATAGTGTAACAACTCACATAAAGACTCTAGGATAAGATCGCAACTATGATCGACCTAACAGAGTCTAACCATGCCATACCAATAATCCAATCATACCAAACCATACCAAAAAAAGGACATAAACCATTCCAAAATGAATTATAATCAACCCCAAAATAAAATATGATAGAACCATGAGAAATTATGTCTGATGATGCCAGCCTCTCACTTATTCTAATGCCAAGGATGATACCTATACTGATCTCGTCCAATCCAACCCATAGAAGTACCATAAAGCCTCTAACCAAAACTATAATAAAATCTAGTTGGGATATGCCCCCAACCATAGCCAAAACCAATGTCCAAAATAAAGTTAAAATGTCTAGAAATATCCATAACATGGAATGGAGCCTTTCAAAAGGATGGAAGCTCACCACTTCAGTACAAACGCTGTCCCCAAGTTAATTACTATATAGAAAGAGTAGAACAACCAATTCCTGCATAGCGTGGGTATAGAACCGCCTATACACAGGGTTAGCGAGTGACCTCTAGCATGATCCCAGGGTAAGGATAAAATAATACCAATTATAAAATCAAGTAAAACCATCCATATGCGTACAACCATACATATATATATAACTATGCTGAGAAAAGGGACTGGGTTTAGCATGCATTTAAAACCTTTACCTGGGATATGTAGCTTTACCATCCTAAACCACCTACAGGCTATATGGGTTCATCTCCCCCTACTGAAAGGGCCCAACACATGTAGCCATATGACTAGGAAAGTATACATGGGATAACTAGTACAACCCTCAAATATACCATGACATCATGCACATGGTCACCAAGACCAACCTCATATCGACAAATATGAGTTTATAGTTTTGATCCCTTGGGGACCACCACCTTTCATGACTTAGCTACACATCCTACCATTATTGCCTAATTAAAACCAATTTCCAAATAACCAAACCATTATTCATTTATTAACCAAGGCCATTGATATTGGTATCATTATACCAATGTTTACTTTAAGTATTATACATAGCCAACCATTTATAGGTATAAGGGGATTTTTAAGTGCTCTTTTATTTACCATATTAAATCACTTGAGAGACTTTTGTATTCCTCAAAAGCATACCAATTACCCTTTTACCATTCCAAGCCATTTAAACCATGCATAATCCCTTTACCATGTTTAAAATATTCAAGAGTTCCTTTAAAGTAGTCAATGCAATGAATATATCTTTATAAGCATTTTGTCAAATACATTGGGGGTATAATATGACCAAAACTAATTATAATTACCATTAAATCATTCCCATTTCATCTAATTATCCAAAAACACCATTAATGCATATAAAAGAACAATTAAAACCATGGGAAACAATAACCTACCATTTAATATCAAAACCACCAAATCATATTTGAAAGCCAAAATCATGTTATAGTAAAACCATGAAAACATTTATATAAACCATGCCTTTAAGTAAAATTAACAATGAAGGAAGAGAACATGTCTTAAACTAAGACGATGATGGAAAGAAATCACCAAGACAAGCCCCAAATTAATCCTTAGTTGAAACCCTATCTCCCCTTGCCCAAAAGCTCTTGAGAGAATTATGGAGTGTTTTAGAAAAGTTTCTAAGTGTTAATGAATGGAATTATAGGGTAAATAACCTCCCAAGTAGGTTAAAAGTCATGGAACCCTATTAGGATAAGTAGGGAAATGCCAAGAATACCCCACTTAAGTTGCACCAAAATCCCATCATAGGGATAAAATTGATACTCATGAGTCGCACCCTCCCAATAAGATCAGTATACACCACTCGTTTCCTAAACCTCCACTATTAGACCAAACACTGTCCAGTATGTGACTCATCCAACCAAGTTATAACCACAACATATGATCTATAGCCATAACCTGTATCTCTATTATAATAAAATACTTGGAGGATTGAACACTTTCTACCATACGAGTCCATGTTATAACTCATATCTTGACTTACGACTCATGGTGAGCCACTCGTACTCAAATCCAACCTAAGTAAGCAAGTCTAAGATTAAGTTAAGGAACCAAAGGATCTGTAACCACTAATACGACTTGTACCCCCAAGTCGTATCCATTCCAGTAACTAAATCCATCCCACTAACTAACACTGGTTAGTACACAATTGGACCATACCAACTGTACCCCAATATATGGCTCATACCCATGAGTCGTATTGGGTGAAAAGATCAAAATTCCAAGAAATATTCTAAGGTCCAGAAACTAGGGTATTTCAATTATTGCTGCATGTATTGTGGTTTTTTTCATGCTTATTGATTTCTTAATGATTGGAAATATTAGGATCCCTCTTATATTCACTACGAACTTTAGTGAGAGGTAACTATTGGTAAAAAGAGATCACAATAGTGATTTGAAGTTAATTGTTAAAATAAGCTAATCATCACTATCTACTTAAGATAATTATCTTTACCTTATCAACTTGAGATCGAGAGGAAATAGTTGAAACTATGGTCCAAGACAAGGGTTAGTATGACACTCTGAGACCTAGAGGATATGAGTGACATTTACCAAAGTGTGTCGAGAGGCCGTTCGTGATACATAACTTATCATATTCTACATGTACAACAGTTTGGTAGTTGGAGTGAGCATGATAAACTTACAGAGTGATAATCCAGGGAGAATAAAAGCCTAGTATTAGATTTTGATTGATCACAACCAAAAGCATTCCATATTTTGTTACTTTTCATAGATTATAACAAAAACCCCTATTTACTTTATGTACTATCCGTTGAGTTAAGCAATCTAGAGAGATAGTTCCATGTATTCTCTATAGTTTTGACCCTTACCTAAGTTAAGGTACTCTATTTTGAATCAACAAATTTATCTTTATTTGGAGGTATAATTTTGGGTGATATCAAAATTTTAGCACTATTATTGGGGAATACAATGTTATTATTGATTAAACTTGTTAAAGTTTTTAGATTTTTGTTTTCTATATTTAGTTGGGTGTATGATGGTGTATTCCTATCACTACGATTAGAGGCATTTCGTTAATACTATTTAATCCTAAATCAGAAAGAATCCTACAGCTGAATCATAGGATAACTAAACAAGTATGAGAAGGTGAGTTTGAAAGGGTTTGGAATAACCCAAATGACTTACTTGCCACTCCTCTCGAACATGTTCAAGACATTATTGATCAAAGAATAGAGAAATTATTAGTAGAAGTAGTTGATAACTAGAGGAGGGAAACAAAAGCTCATAGGGTAGCTCAGGAGTCAGAATGGTTGAGACAACAACCAAAAGTTTATCATCAAGCAGACCTTGGCATAAATTGAGAAAGAGATTGAAGGGGTAAAGATCAAATGATCCCAGTATATTAGTACTTATCAACATATGATGATCTATAGGAGGACTCGGTATACATTAATCCTACTGAGATAGGAGCTATTATTTCTTTTATTTATCCATCGGGTGTAAAGTTTGACATTACTAGTGCTATGATCCATCTCTTGAATCTGAAAGGTATATTTGTAGGCTTCTCTATGGATGATGAAAACATACACCTTATATATTTTTTTGTGATTTGCACCCTATACACTATAACTGGGGTAAATTTGGAAGCACTGAGACTCAGGTTGTTCCTATTTTCTTTGACACGTGAAGCTACATTGTGGTTAGGGTAACTTCTCGGAGAATTAATCACTACTATGAATGAGATACAGAGGTATTTTTTATATCATTTCTTTCCACCATCCAGAATGCTTCAGTTGAAGGATGAGATATACTCTGAGTCAATGTATGAGGCATGGTTTTGATTTAAAAAGAAGTTGATGATGGTGCCTAACCACAAGATTTTGAGGCAGATCTTGCTAAAGATTTTCTACCAAGCCCTTAACTCTAGTTTAAGAGCTATGACAAATATAATTACCGGGGGAGAATTCATGCATCTACGTTGGGAGATATTATCGGATATATTAGATTAGATCTCTCTTATCAACCGAGGATGGCATACTTAGGAGGTAGAAAAAGGCACTGGCACATATATTATTAGTGGTTCCAGAGAGTACGGAGTTGTTGATGACATAGTGGCACAAGAAGTTCCTCATCTAAGGATAGAGGATGGTTTATTTATAAAGCAGTTCACGATGATGAATTCTGAGAAGGTAAATGCAGTAGGCTCACAGGGTAGGGCCTCTAGATTATATGATTCTGACTTAGAAGAAAAAGCAAAGTACCTAGATGTAGAGTTGGCAGGTTTTTGAGCTAAGAAACAAGGAAAGCAAGGTCATAACTATTATGCAGATAGTACAAATATGGGAGCAGAGGGGCGGGATGGTAATTGGAGATACAAGGATGATTACAAGGACAAAAATGGTATGTATGTTTCATCAAGAAGCTGTGACATTGAGTTAAGGTGGAGGTTATATTGTCCAAGCTAGTAATGAGTTGGATAATTCAAGAAAACTGCCTTAAGGAGATTAAGGCAGACATATCAGGATTTATCCAGAAGGAGGATTCGTATGCTACTGCGATAAAGAAATTAGTGTAGCAGTTTGGACAAATGTCTACAACCTTAAATTAGAGGTAGTCGGGTACCCTTCCAAGCAATATGGTGTAGAATCCTAAGAATGATGGTCATTTTCTATCCATCACCACTTGGAGTGGTAAGGCAATTACTGATCCCCCTATGCCTACTATTAATGAGCTAAAAAATGATAGTGTTGTGGTTGATGAGACATTTAAAGAAGAGACGGAAAAGGCTATATGTGTTGATTATGATGCTGAGAAAGACAAAGGTAAGGAAAAGGTCAATGAGCCTGTAGTGAAGCAAATTCCATGAACTCCCCCACTTTTTCCCCAAAAGTTGAAATAGAAGAAGGAAGAAGGGAAGTTTAAAAAGTTTATTTTCATGCTGAAGGAGTTGATCTTGAACATCCATCTTCTTGAGGCTCTTGAGAAGATGCCTGGGTACACCAAGTTTATGAAGGAGTTGGTGACGATAAATAGAGTTTTAGTTTAGAGGATATTGGTGGGTTGCACCATTATAGCTCTATCCCTTTTAGATCTTTGGCTCAAAAGAAAGGTTCTCACAGTATTCATGATTCCATGCATAATTAAGAAATCAAGGTTTGCTAGAGCATTGTGTGACTTAGAGGCTAGCATTAATTTGATGCCACTGGAAGTGTTCAAACGTTTGGGCTTGAGCCCTCCGAAACCTACAACTATGCGATTGTTAATGGCAGGCCATATAATGAAAAAGCTCATGGACATATCATTTGATATTTTAGTGAAAGTAGATGACTTTATTTTTTGCCTGACTTTGCTACTTGGATTATGAAGTTGACTTTCAAATGCCCATAATCTTGGTACGACCATTCATGGCACGGGTAGATCGATGGTAAATATGGAGAAAGAAGAGGTTAATTTCCAAGTAAATGATGGAGAGGTTCAATATTTTTAGAACCATAAAGCAGCCAAACAACATAAGGACGGTGTCGATTATTCATTGTGTTGATGACTGATGAGTGGTGAATTTACGACTCATTTACACTCAATATTTTTGCACACTATTATGGTTTGAATGTATAAATAAGACATATTTGTGGTTAAATGCACTAAATTCCACATTTTGTAGGCATACATGTTATGAGATGTAAAGATGTGGATACAAATTAAAAAATACCAAGAAAGAGGAAAGAAGTGTAGCTGAAGGACCTGAAGCAGGAACCAACCTCAGTTAATGCGATTGCGGTCTATGGGCCATGATCACGGTAAGTTAAGCCAGGTCAAAGTACCGCGATTGCGATGATCCTACTACGGTAGCGGTAGTAGTGATTGAGGACAAGCTTCAACAATCACAACTATGCGGGAGTGTGTCCATGGGAAGTTTTGTAATTCCACACAACCGAACCTAATTCCTTTTATAGGCTAAAACCCTTTCTTGTTTGGGCATTCTACACTTTTGGAACATTTTTGAATTTGAAGTTTAAACCCTAATTTGGGCAACAATTATATTTTGATTTGGAGACTTTAGATTTAGTATTTTTGAACAATGGATGCTTTGAACAATCTCTCTCTTTTCTTCATGAATAGCTAAAAATTTATTGTCTTGGGATTATGTTGAACTAAAGTGCAATTATTTATGGGTTATGATGTATTTATGTATATGATAATTAGTTGACGATGGGTTTTACTATTGCTTGGTTAAATTTGTAGGGATTTATGGGTGAAAGCCCCAAATACCTATAATGGGTTTGTGGGTGAAAACCCTAAAATCTTAAAAGCTCAAAGCATTCTTGATAGAGGGGTTTGGGTGAACTTTTGGAACCCATATCATCCTTGAAAGAAGAATGTGGGTGACAAGACAATAGTAGATAATTAATAGATGTAGTTTGCTAATTTTCACTATCTTAGACATAAGGGTGATTAGGAAGTTGACTATATCTTGGGCATCTTCCTAGAAATAGGGATGTCCAATTTAGGTAATAGGTGAATGTAATTGACACACTTGTTAGGTACCCGAAAGGGTCAACGACTAAAATTTGTGAGGTTTTGTTGACAAATTAGCCTCAAGGATCTTAGACCTAGCCTACCATATTGTTGATACCTAGCATGTACACTAAATCTTCATTCACCCATGCATAACTTGCCTTTAGGTAGACATAATCCCAAGATTCCTCTTATATCAAATTTAAATCATAATTGTTGTTTAATTTATTAACTTGAGTTTCTATTGACACATACTTTCCAAAAACTAAACCCCCCATTTTTATTTATGAGTTTTATTTTATTCACATTGCGGGAAACTTATTAGTAGTATTTAACACCCATAGGACTAGAATTATAATTTTTCTCCTCGTGGATTCGACCTCAACATAAGTTGATCTATTGACAATGACCATTCTCTACCAATTTTGATGGTATAGGTGAGCGTTATCAAAATGGCACCATTGCTGGGGAGTGAAATTTAGTTTTCACTTGTGCGGTGTTTAGTGTTACTTTGGGTACACCCGTAGTGGTTTGTATTTATTTTGGTTGGTTTTTTTTTTCATTTAGGTGATCTTCATAGTGTAAACAGAACCATGAGTGATAATGCAAGTCACACTAGGTCTTTTGATGGTCCTCTTGATGATGAGGGGAAACTTAATGACGTTGGACGTTCAAGTGACATCTGTATCCCACCTACTCATGGAAATAGTATCTTTCATGTCACAAGTATCATGTTGCATATGCTACAAATGAAGGGACTTTTTGGGGGGCAAGTGTATGAGGACCCCAACTTGTATTACGAGAATTTCGTGGAGGTGGGTGCATCCTTTGATATTGCACAAATCACCCAAGAGTCCATCCGTTTATGCCTCTTCTAATTCTCTCTAACAGGGGAGGTGGTATTATGGCTTTGAGCTCTTTTGGATGGATCAATTAATTCATGGGAGGAACTCACCAATGTATTCCTTGGCCGCTATTTCCCACCATCCAAGATGATACAATTGCGTGATAAAATCACTAACTTTAGGCAATTGTATAGTGAACCCTTGTTTAAGGTTTGGGAAAGATTCAATGGAAATCTTACTCAGTGTACCAATCATTAGGTCCCAGAGAAGATGCTTCTCTAAATCTTCTACTAGGCCATAGATCAACTCAATAAGACCGTGGTTGATAATGCGGCGGGGACTCTCTTGTGAGACAAACATATGATGCTCTTAGAATTTGCTTGAGGAGGTTACCAAGAAAAATTGGGGATGGCATACCCAAGACACTGAGGTTCCTAAAAGTTCTCATACCTCTTCATATGTTGATAAGGAGTAAAGAAAAAAGGATGAAGAGCGACAAAAGTACTTGGCAGAGATAATGACACAACAGAAATTGGTAACAAAGTTGTGATGGGTGCACCTACAAAGGTGGTCAATGCTGTGGAATCTAAGAGATATGATGAAGAATAATCCAAAAAGCTTGGGAAAGAGATCAAATGTTTGGCTCACTATTTGGGGGGTTCCTGCCTGACCTATCAAAGGTTAGATGGGAACCAAGGTTAGAATATGAAAGATACGGATCATGACCGTGAATGGAGGGATAAGTATCGTGAGTATGATCATTATGTTCTCCCTCATGATCGAGAAAAGGGTAAGGATTCCAAATCCATTTACCCTTACAAGTACAAAACAAAAGATGTGCTAGCAAGGATTTTGATAAAAGTGGAGGAAACAGACAAAATGGTCCATGAATTGAAAGGTAATTTTTTGCAACTCAACCAAATGGTTGTATCCCACTCTACTTCAATTAAGAAATTAGAGACTTAAATTTGGAAAATCTCCACCCAAATAAATGCTAGGCCAAAGGGAGGCCTCCCAAGTGACACCATCAAAACCTAAAAAAACAAGGCCCAATTGTTAGCTATTGTCACTAGAAGTAGTAAAACCCTCGGTGGTCTTGTGGTGGATGTTAAAAAGAGCCTATTTTGGAGAAAAAACTTGAGAATGATTCAAAGGAAGAGAGTCCAAAGTCCCATGGAAGGAAAGAAAAAGAGTTGATGTTGCATGAAGAAGTTGATAGTGAAGAGGGTGATCCAAAGGTAGTTGAAAATGATGAAGTGAATAGTGATACAATACCTACCATGATGGTTCCCCCTCCATTCCTTCAAAGGATAAAAAATAAGGAGGATAATACTAAATTCAAAACATTCATGGCTAAGCTTAGCAACCTCTCCATTAATATCCCATTGCTTGAGGCTATCCAAGATATCCTGGGGTATGCTAAGTTTATGAAAAAATTGATGTTCGAGAAGAGGATTGTTGAGAATGAAACCATTGAAGTTACTCAGGGGTACAACACTATCATGTCTAGTGTGATAGAGGAAAATAAGAAAGATCCGGGAGAATTTAAAATTTCATACACCATTGGGATACATAAGTTTTAAAAAGATTTATGTGACCTTGGTGCGAGTATAAATCTCATGTCCTTCGCATTATATAAGAGGCTTAAATTGGGCACTCCTCCTCCAACATCAATGAGGCTTTTGATGGTAGACCGGTCTATCAAGAAACTGGAAGGTCTTGTGTTTGATGTTTTGGTAAAAGTGGATAGATTCATCCTCTTGGTGGATTATGCGGTGATAGTGTCACGCCTCTCATACTGTTGAGATGAACGAGCACCCGATGCCCTAAAGGCTCGAGAGAACCAACTTATACCTTGGGATTACCATGCATGTAACTGTAATAATCATAAGTCTCTAACAAGTATAGGTAAGACTCTTTGATAAAATACCAACATAGATAGGCCTATAATAGATATACATGACTTGGCCGTAGGGGCCTTGATTACTAGAGAATAAGACACCACTGCACTTTACTTTAACAATAGTCTACAAAGCCTCTAAGAGATAAACAACATTAGCTTAGATCAGGAAAGGACCCCACCATACACTTAAAATATAATATAATATCAAATACATGCTAAAGACTCGGCAAAGCCCCTAATAAACCAAGAGCTCACCAACAGTCACTGAGTAAAATGTGCTTGTTTTTGGAAAATCTATTAGATGGAATACATGTACCTGCACATGAAACATAGTGTCCCAAAGGAGGGACGTCAGTACGAAAGAATGTACTAAATATGTAAGGTATAAGGTAACCATACGTAAAATAAGAACTCAAGTGAAACCAGGTACAACTATATGAATACGTGTAGAATAAATTACATTACATTCTTTTTTTTGCTTTACTGTTCTTTGTATTACTAACTTTGTAGGATATTACAAATGACCAGCTGATCAGTGGTAAAAGAGGATAACCCATGCTAGGCATTATATTCCTGGGATATATTCCTTATCAATAAACAAATCGGGATCCACCCATGCTAGGCTTTCCTTTTACCCCTGGGATACCACCCGATAATAGGATCGACCCTTGCTAGGTGTTCCTTTCACCCCTGAGATACTACCCATAAATCCATGTATTGGGATAAACCCATGCCAGGCTTTTCCTTTGAGCTACCACCCATATATAATACTATTTGTGTTACTTCATTTCTTTAATCTTTGAGACTATTATTTTGGTGGCCAAAATATTATTGATATTTGGAGCTATGGATCAATAGAAGAAAACATATGATCAAGACAAGAACAATGATATAGGAAATAAGTGTAACATCAATGTAATAATACTTTGGAACTTATATGACACCATGAACCTTTCTGGGCATAAAACATATCCACTAATGAGCCAAAAAGACATATGAGAGGTAAAGAGATGAAGACATACGACAAATGAGGTAGTAGGGTGTATAAAAAGTGGGCAAGTAACATTACATAACATATATGGGTTATGGCAGATTCCAGTGATCTTCCATAGCATATTGCAATTATGGCAGATTCAAGTGTAGAAATTTAGATGTTTCAAATGGGGGAATATGTGCATACTAAGTGGAGACATGTAACTCCTCAACTATAGAGGTTTGGAATGTTCAATAAATGCTTATGAAGTCATAACAATTAGAAAAGTACGTGAGAATGGGTACTGTTGAGGCACGTGGGCAGATTCTAATTAGGAACAAATATGTATCCCACGTAACGACATATAAACTATATATTAAATAGGTAAGAACTATATAAGGTCACCTTATACCCAAACATGATGGGAATGATATTCAGAATAAAGAACATGTGTAGCCAAAATATCCGGCATATGACACTCTTAACTTGTCTAATCTTTGATCTTATTAACTCATACAAGAGAAACATGTAACACTTTGACGCACTTTTAGACCATGCACGGTAAATAAAACATGTATCATTTACCATGAAGGATCATTTACAAAACTCACTTTATTGGTACATGACTATTAGATATCATGTCAAAGAATATGAACTAGATTAGCATTACATACCTTGTTGCGTAAATCAAATATTACAATGAATTAGCTTTCTTTCCTGTAAGGTGTTAATCTATAATATAAGTACATAATGGAACTAATATTAGCATCTAATCATAGTGTAACCCTTGCAAAATAGTAGCTAAATACTATGACGGGTAGTAAAAATGTCCAAGCCCCGAATACTTAGTGTATCATCACACCCTTTATTTCCACTTTAATCAAACTCCATAACATCCTGAAATGTCACCAACATCCTTACAATAATAACACACATAAAACAATCCCAAAACTATTCATATATCTCATTATAAAGTAGAAAAACTTGAATTCACGTCTTCCAATCACCATTTCGTAAGTTCATAACAAAAGCACATCTAAAATCTCTTATTCACAATCATGACGAAGGAGAGATAAAAGGATCAGTAACCTTACCTTTATTGGTGAAGATTATTATACTATCACTCTCTAATCCGCAAGAAAAATAGGTTTTCCTTCAACTTGAACAAAACAAGGGAAAAATCTAATAGAAGTTAAATAAGGTGGAACTGCCAAGGTTGAAGAGGGTTTCCTACAATTTAAACATAAGGAAAATAATTTCACAACCTTCCATAGCACAATCAAATTAAAACCATAAACAAATTTACTTGCCTTGAACTTGGAAAGAGAGGGCATCCCAAGAACCCTAATAGGAATTTTAGGACTACTATAGGCAGGTTTGAGAGAAAGAGAGAGAGCTTAAGAGAAATCTATTTTTTTGGAAAGGGAATAGTGGAAAATGAGATGATTTTGGACCTTAAAAGGACCAGTTGAACCGCCTCTTTTTCTTTGCCCATTTTCAGCCACAATTTGGTCAAGTAGGTGTTGCACCTACTTGGCCATTTTAAGCTGGTCAAATGTTAAAGAAAGTGACATACTTGACCTTAAATTATGTATCTTTATGGGCTTTGACCTTATTAGGCTTAGGAGCAGATTTTGGAGTGTTGGGCTACCCATTCTTTTTTTGCATTTTTCTTCACTTAGTTTGGGCTAAAATTCTCAAGTAGGTGATGGGTGTTCTTTGGCCTATAAACTGGTCAAAATAGTCTTAGTAGGTGATTTACCTACTTAGTTCTTAGGTTGGTCAATAAGTCAAAGTAAGTGATGCACCTACTTGTCACCTACTAGCTTAATTTAAGTCAAAAAGCAGCTAACTTATTTTGTTCCATATTTTACATCTAGACTTACTTACTTTAACTTCACACATATATACTTGGCCACTTTAAATCTTAAGATAGAATACCACCTTAGTATCTCATGCTTAAATACTTATATCGAGTTAACTTGGTCAAACACATGTTGAAATGTATGGGGCATTATAGTAACCTCCAAATCTAGTTGAACCACTACTCGTCACTTAAGAAACTTAGTACATTAGACTATACAACGAGGTTACATGAAGTGCCATATGTCTAGAACTAGTATACATAAAATACAGGTGTTACATGACTATCTCGGGTTTAAATAATTTTTATCAAGTTTGCTTAGTCGTATGTGTGTTGTAAGGTATGGGGTGTTACATCATCCCTCTTTGGATCATTCATCCTTAAATAAGAGGTATTGGTCAAACAAACTTAACTTTGTATACTCTCAAAAATTTTTTCTAGAGAAACTTCATAAATAAGACTATAAAAAATATGTCAACTGACTTGAAGCACGTATAAATAAGTCATATAGGGAATTTCTGTAAGTTGAACACATGAAATGATAAAATAATTAGTAAGGCTCCTCTTGTGTATATAATCAAGTGACATAATTCTATATAGTATACCTTACCTTTCTCTCCCCCCTTTTTATACCAGGCTAAGGTCCCATTTAAAATTCAGGAATCACAAGTATGAACTATATATATGAACATATGACATATGAGCAAGACAACAAGTTATCTAATGAGCTACAAACCTATATAAAAGTAAATTAGCTTATGGTACTTATAATTGATTAAGAAAGATGCATAATATAGAAACCTCTTACATATTTTTGGAGAAAATGTGAAATACTTAAACTTATTGGGGTTGTCCTGTTTCTATGTTGCCTTTCAATGCTCTAACTCCTTCATAATACTCAGATGGAGGCTACATCTACGTACATTACACTTACTAGGTTCCCAACCTTTTCTAGAAAATCCTCACTTCATCATGATACGGGGAAACTTAGCCCAACATGTTTAATACTTAAATCTATAGGAATGGAGGGTCATATAATATATGAACAAATAAGTCATGTAAAGTCTATTAACACATAGGCTTTGCATATAGGTTACGTTATATATGATTGATCAATGAACCACAAGGACGCGCATTTAGTATATGAATTATCTACAAGTCATACTACAGATAAATATTTCAGCTACTGGGGACATACGATCGATATACAAGTAAGTTGCAACAACCGACAATACAATACGTGAACTAAGTAGTACGTAAGAAAATGAATTATAAACATATACATGTGGGAAGATGAATTACAAAATTTTTGTATATGATAAAGTGGACTGTAAAAGACATTGAGTGATGGACTAGATGAGCACATAACATGTGGACGGAAGGACCTAAAGCTTAAAAGGCCATATATAAACAAGTTGACTAGACATGTAGGCGACTACATAATAAATGACATATGAAATATGAATCACGTGGGAAGATGATATCTTGTGCATAAGTGGACCAGAATATGAATAAGTTTAGTTTATGAAATATAAGAAAGTGAGCATATGATCCATGGTATTATCTATGGGGCATGTCACTTTAAAAAGTAGTCTATGAGGTATGTGACATATAGGAAGATAGTTTATGAAGCATGTGACATGTAGACAAGCGACTTATGATACGTATTATCCATGAGCAAGTAATTTATACTCCCTACAGCTTGTGAGGCATTAATTTATAATGAATATAAAATATGGCCAAGTGATCTTTGGTAAGTGATTGATGAAATAGAACATCCTATAAAACATATAGAAATAAGTGAGAGTTTTATGAAGTAAATAACACCTTTATGAAAGTGTTTGGCTATGACATATGTAATAAGTATGAAAGTAATCTACAAACAACACATGGCCTGCAAATAGATGAGCTATATTACATGTCGCATGTATAAATATATAAACAACCAGAACCTTTAAAGACTAGAGACATCCTATAGATCCTTTTTGCCATATCTTACGTGCAAGCACACTGCCATTAGTTCTAAATTACGAGTGGTGTAGTTCTATGTGTGTTCCTTACTCACCTTAAAACATATGTAATTGATGTCCCAAGTTGTTTTGTTTTTTTTAGCTTCCTAGAATTTTTCTCACCAGTATTCTGACCATTAAAATCAAATAGCTTTTCGAGTATATCCAAATATTTGGAACAAGAGTATGAGAGCAATAGTAGATCGAGGCTAATTTCTGATTCCTATGTTAAAGATCAAATAAGCAAATGAACAAGTGAATATTATCATAACCAATGATCTTTTACCCATTGCTTATTACATGTAATGTTAAGTACATATGAACTCATCTTCTGATTTTGTAGCACATAAAAAGTAGCCACTTTGGCTTAACAAGTTAGGTTGTCCATGCTAACAAATTTACCATCCTGTAATATAACAAGGGAAAGTGTTTCATTCCCTTTCCATGTAAAGGAACCAATAAGAACAACTAGTGTATAATTAACTATCCTCTTTTTTAGTGAAAATATAATTGCTCTACTATGGGTATACATCAAATGAACCTTGCGATACTGCTTTACTTAGTTGATTCCATCATACATGTACATAATAAATGACCTTTATTTTACATAAATGATGCATGTGCACCCTAGGGCACCAAATTGATCAATGTATATTCTATTGAGGTGATATTTTAAATTGCCCAATTTGTTGTCTTAGATATTAAAATGTGGTACAAAAAATTCACATCAATACTAAATTGATTTATTTGTCTAATGAGAGTTCGAGAATTTGTTTAGGGGATGCTTCTAGTGTGCCTTTAAAATATATCCAAAAAGGTCTGCTCTCGGCCACTCCACAAGCTGCCTAGAGGTGATATGGTTATCTAACATGGATTCTTTGGTTAATATTGAATCATCAACATCTGTTTCTAACAACATATGCTTAATAAGCAATTTTTTTATAATAAGGGTAAAACCTGTGTCACTTTTTCTTCTGATGCTCATATTGTCGTATTCCTATATTATTAGGGAACTTTACCAACTCATCTCACCATTCTAGGGTATACAAATGTTGTTACCAATATATCGATAATCACATGCTCTCGTACTAGTGATTTACTAACATTGGGCCTTCCCTTACTTTGAATAGTCTAGCATATCATAACTTACATCTAACCCCTCAATATTTTCAACCCAAATCTTTAGTCAGATTTGCTTATATAACAAAAATATAGATCACAATAGGAGACTATTATAAATATACTCTTGCATGAAACAATTTAAACACTTACCCCATAAGTTTTCTAACCACATAAAATATCATATGTTTTAATCTATTTAGAGTTCTCATATGTACATATCTTATAATTTCAACTACTAACATAGTCGAGATTATGAATTAGTGCATGGGCTCTATTGACCAACTAAGAGTATTTGTAGCCTACCATTTGAGATTTACCCACCGAACAATACTATTGCCACATCATTTAACAAATATAAAGCTAGTTTAACTACCTCTATCTCTAATACATGACTTAATATTCTATGTAAATATTACTAACAAAGTGTTAAATGTCCCTTTATAGGATCCAATCCTATAACCACTAGAGGAGTCATGTTTGAGGAAATTTTGATCCCAAGAATTAGTCACATCCTCCTAAGAGGTTGTACTAGGAAATTTTATAGCCCATCCTTGTGATTAGGTAACTATTTACTATATAGCACATGAATAAACTTTTTATATCCTACTCAGATGAACCAAAATAATGCAAGTAGCACAAATATAGATGTAGATGCCAGCAATGCAGAAACCTTAACAAGCTTTCCTATGAATTTTAATAACATGATACCTTTTTCTAGAGATTAATCGTAATAGGCATAACCTGAATCACATAGATTATGGCATGAATAGGGATAAATTTCTTAACTCAACTCTATCGCACGATTTAGATTATGAAAGAAGGCACATTTCCTAAATATCCAAGAAACACTCTAATTATAAATGTGGCATGCAACATATTCATAAATAAGGCTCTACTAGACAGGGCCTTATAGACTCCGTAGGATGAACTGCTATGATACCACTTTTGTTATGCCTCATATCCTGTTGAGATGAATGGGCACTCATTGCCTTAAAGGCTCAAGAGAACCAACTTATACCTTGGGATTACCATGCATGTAACTATAATAATCATAAGGCTCTGACAAGTATAGGTAAGACTTGCTGATAAAAGACCAACATAGTTAGGCCTATAATAGATATACATGACTTGGTTGTTGGGGCCTTGATTACTAGAGAATAAGACACCACTGCACTTTAGTTTAACAATAGCCTACAAAGCCTCTAAGAGATTAAAAAAACATTAGCTAAGATTGGGATAGGACCCCCCCCATACACTTAAATATAATGTAATATCAAACATATGCTAAAGACTCGACAAAGACCCAAATCAACCTGGAGCTCACAAACAGTCGCTGAGTAAAATGTGCTTATTTTAAGGAGATCTATTAGATAAATACATGTACCTACAACATGAAATATAGTGTCTCCCAAAAGGGATGTCAGTACAGAAGAATGCACTAAATATGTAAGGAATAACATAACCATCTGTAAAGCAGGAGCTCAAGTGAAACTAGGTACAACTGTACGAATAATGATAGAAGACCACCTTTTCTTATACTTGTAGAATCAATTATATTATATTCTTTACTTTGCTTTACTGTTCTTTGTATTACTAACTTTGGATGATGTTACAAATGACAAGCTGATCAGTGGTAAAAGAGGATGACCCATGCTAGGCATTATACCCTTGGGATACGTTCCTCATTAATAAAAAAATTAGGATCAACCCATGCTACGCTTTCCTTTCACCCCTGGTATACCACTCGATAATAGGATCGACCCATGCTAGGTGTTTCTTCCATCCTTAGGATACCACCCATAAATCCATGTATTGGAATTAGCCCACTCTAGGCTTTTGCCCCTGAGCTACCACTCACATATAAATATATTTGCGTTACTTCATTTCTTTAATCTTTGAGACAGTTATTTTGGTGGCCACAATATTATTGAGCTTTGGAGCCATAGACCAATATAAGAAGACATATGATCAAAGAAAATAAGCATAACATCAATCTAATAATACTTTGGAACTTATATGACACCATGAACCTTTTTGGGCATAAAACACATCCACTAATAAGCCAAGAAGACATATGACATGTGAAGTGATTAAGACATGCAACAAATGAGCTAGTAGGGTGTATAACTAGTGGGAAAGTGACATTACATAGCATATATGGGTTGTGGAAGATTCCAGTGATCTTACATAGCATACAACTATTGTGGAAAATTCAAGAGTAGAAATTTAGATATTTCAAATAGGGGAATATGTGCATACCAAGTGGAGACATATAACTCCTCAACTATAGAGGTTTAGAATATACAATAAATGCTTACAAGGTCATAACAATGAGAAGAGTATGTGAGAATGAGTATTATTGAGGCACATGGGCAGATTCTAATTAGGAACAAATATTTATCCCACATAAGGACATATAAACTATATATTAAATAGGTAAGGACTCTATAAGGTAACCTTATACCCAAACTTAATGGGAATGATATTTAGAATAAAGAACATGTTTACCCAAAATATCCAGCATATGACACTCTTAACTTGTCTAATCTTTGATCTTATTGACTCATACAAGAGAAACATGTAACACTTTGACGCACTTTTAGACCATGCACGGTAAATAAAAGGTCGATTAACTATAGTAGGGATTGTACACCATCCAAATGTATCATTTACCATGAAGGATCATTTACAAAACTCACTTTATTGGCACATGACTATTAGACATCATGTCAAAGAATATGAACTAGATTAGCATTACATACCTTGCTGCGCAAATCAAATATTACAATGAATTAACTTTCTTTCCTGTAAGGTGTTAATCTATAATATAAGTACATAATGGAACTAGTATTAGCATCTAATCATAGTGTAACCCTTGCAAAATAGTAGCTAAATACTATGACGGGCAGTAGGAATGTCCTGTCCCCGAATACTTGGTGTATCATCACACCCTTTATTTCCACTTTAATCCAACTCCATTGAATCCTAAAATATCACCAAACTTCCTTACAACAATAACACACCTAAAATATCCCCAAATAGTTCATGTATCTTATTATAAAGTAGGAAAACTTGAATTCATATCTTCCAATCACCATCTCATGAGTTCATAACAAAATCATATCTAAAATTTCTTATTCACAATCATGACCAATGAGTAATAAAAGGAGAAGTTATACCTTTGTTGGTGAAGACAATTATACTGTCACTGTTTAATCCATCATAAATAGAAGCTTTACTTCAACTTGAACCAAACTAGAGAAAAAGTCTAATAGAATTTAAATAAGGCAGAACTGCCAAGGTTGAAGAGGGTTGTCCTACACTTTAAACATAAGGAAAGTAATTTCATAAACTTCCATAGCACAATCAAACTAAAACCATAAACAAATTTACTTGCCTTAAACTTGGAATGAGTGGGAATCCCAAAAACCCTAATAGGAATTCTGTGACTACAATAGGAAGGTTTGAGAGAAAGAGAGAGAGCTTAAGAGAAATCTATTTTTTGGCAAAGGAATAGTGGAAAATGATCTGATTTTGGACATTAAAAGGACTAGTTGATCCGCCTCTTTTCTTTGACCATTTTCAGCCACACTTTGGTCAAGTAGGTGATGCACCTACTTGGACATTTTAAGATGGTCAAATGTCAAAGTAGGTGATATAGCTAATTGACCTTAAATTATGTATCTTTACGGGCTTTGACCTTATTAGGCTTAGGAGCATATTTTGGAGTGTTAGGCTGCCTATTTTTTTTTCTATTTTTCTTTACTTAGTTTGGGACAAAATTCTCAATTAGATGACGGGTGTACCTTGGCCTATAAACTGGTCAAAATAGTCTTAGTAGGTGATTTACCTACTTAGTTCTTAGGTTGGTTAATAAGTCAAAGTAAGTGATGCACCTACTTGTCACCTACTATCTTAATTTAAGTCAAAAAATAGCTCAGTTATTTTGTTTGATATTTTATATCTTGACTCATTTTCTTTAACTTCACACTTATATATACTTGGCCACTTTAAATCTTCAGATAGAATACCACCTTACTATCTTACTTTTAAGTACTTCTATTGAGTTAACTTGGTCAAACACATGTTGAAATGTATGGGGCATTATAGTAACCTCCAAATATAGTTAAACCACTACTAGTCCCTTAATAAACTTAGTAACTAGCCTATATAATAAGGTTACATCAAGTTCCATATGTCTAGAACTAGTATACACAGAATACAGGTGTTACATGACTATCTCAGGTTTAAATAATTTTTGTCAAGTTTGCTTAGGCGTATGTATGTTGTAAGGTATGAGGTGTTACTGATAGATTATGAAATGGATCAAGAGGTGTCTATCATGTTTGGATGACCATTTATTGCCACCGAGAGATCCATTGTTGATTTGGATCTTGGAGAAACAAAGTTTAGAGTTCATGATGGTTAAGTGTCTTTTTGGGTGTGCAAAATAAAGAAACAATGTGCGGAGCTTCAAGTGGTATTGGTGATAGATGTTGAAGTTGATAAAGTCAATAAGTGGTCCCTTGAGGACCCAACTTGACAATGAAGGAAGACGTCGTTCCATGACAACAACTAAGGCATTATTTAGGAGGCAACCTACAAATGCCACAAAAGTGGCTTGTATCCTTTGTTTTTAATTTCGTAGTGTAGTTTCATTTTTTTCAATTGAATAATCCATATATTTGTGGTACTATAGAGTATTTTGAATGAGTTTGAGAAGG